>NC_056743.1:944574292-944617325 GCF_019279795.1 Protopterus annectens | reverse complement strand
ACCAGAAATGCCTGATGCTAAATGTCCTGATGCTAAAGCTGTAGCTGTGTTCAGCAGCCTACTAAGCATTTCTGTTTTTGTGCAATAGCCTGTGAACATCAAATTGTGCCCTCTGCCACAAACAGCAGGAGCTCTGCCGCATATTACCTTACTGAGATCTTCTCTAAGCAAAAACCGTAGCTGAGTAGCAGCCAACTGTTATATACTGTGCAAAAGCCATGGACATCAAATTGTGGCCAATGTCGATCAGAAATCAGGAGCTCCGGCTCCAATTATTTATACTTCTAAGATATTCAGCTTACCTTTTATACTTGCAAGGTCTCACTCAAATTGTCCTGCCATGCTAGAAGCACTGCATTCAGGGAAATCTACAGTGTATAGCAATATTTAACTTGCTCACTATGGTTATAGATGATTAGGAACAGAAAACCTTAATGTTTAGAAACATGAATAAAATGCTGCAAGAATTCCTCTATATTTTAGTCACATGCTGGGCTTGTGTGATTATTGTATACTTCAATCTTCTCTGCTCATGAGGAAATTAATTAAAAACATAAATAAACAAAACACAACATAGCAAGTATATAACAAAAGGAAAAGACATGGCCACTATTAAAACTGGTTTGGAGTAATCCAAACAACAGTATTGATACTACTCTACTTCAAATATACGCATAGAAAATCTTACAGTTGTAATAACGCACAAATGTCACAAATGATACTAAAATGTCTCACCTATAACTAGAAGAATGAAGAAACCAATACACACTCTTTCTATATCTATATATGAGCATATATAAAATACATACATTAATAATTTTACCAACACTGCTTAGGTGAAAGACATATTAATTCAGGGTAATGGAAGTTTGTCACCCACTTGCCAACATTATATGAAAATATTCTTAATATAGCAGAAGCTCTAATAACTGCAGAAAGTTTCTACCATGAAGTTAGAACTCGGTGTTAAAAGATTTTCTCAGTCTGGTTCTAAGATACTTTGTGACTAAATTATTACTTCTTTAAAAAAAGTTACTTCTTAATAGCAAAGTTCCTTGCTATAGTTTAATATTAAAACTTGCTTGCACAAATGCATTCATGAAATAGTTTATATGCCAGTATTAGTTTCTCCCTTAAATATCTATAGTGTAGTGAAGTGAGTTTAAGAAATTTGCAGCTGTCTGCATAGCTCATCATGAAATGATGTAACTTTTGTTTTTAGATGAGCCATTTTTGAACTGAACTGAGTTCTGATTTGACTTTTAGTACAAACACAGAATCCATTGCTATACTGAAGAATAGGCCTTGTATATGTTTTGTACAAGGCAATCAGATAACTGATTTCCCTAATTGCAACATTTCTCATCATGAGGCCCACATGTTTCATCATAGGGTAATGCAATGCATCAATGCAATTCCCAAAGAAAAAGTTATTAGACAATAGTACACCTAGGTCCTTGAATACCTTAATGTCTTTTGATATTGAGGTTGGTAGATATATAAATAGAATCACCCTTGGCTTACAGAAATACATTAAACAGGCCTACAGATTCTGCCCAAGTGTGAACTTCATTCATATAATATATGTGTAAATGTTTTACATGTGTAAATGTCTGTGAAATTAGTCTATTTGTTGTCTGCACGCTGAGTCTGGAGACACAGACTTTCGTTCACTTTTTGCACTTGTGTGATTTCTGAATGACAACAAAGTTTACTTTGACTTGACTTTGATATTCCATGTTGTAGGCATCTTTCTCATGAGTAACCAGAAATCCAGTCTTAAATCATCAGATTATTTCTTTGTCTAGAAGTACTTGTTTACTGGGAATGTAGAAAACACAATGTTAAATAATTATAGACTCAGGAAGAAATTCTGGAATACTGCAACTTTGACAAATAGTTTGATTTCATATATTGTAATACCACTGACTGTGTGTGTCCTTTTAACCAGGACATAATCCACTTTATGACATACAGATTAATATTAATTTTTATCATTTCACTATAAATGGCTGAATAAGGAATGGAATCAAATGCCTTAGCCATGTCTAAATACATTATTCCTACTGATAAACCCATGTGAATTGGTTATAAAATGCAACTCGACTGTTTAGGGTTGAAAAGTATTTGAAAGACCCAATTCATTGTTATTATTTATAATTTCGCATTCAATGCATTTGACAAGAACTGATGTTAAACAAATATTGCAATAGCTTTTAATTTCAGCATTGTTCCCCTTCTTATAAAGCAGTATAATATAAGAATTTTTCCAAAAATCTGGTAAATCTTAACAGAGATCTACTGAAAATAAATTTTAACTGGAATTCTACATTATCCTTAGTATTATATGGCAATATTGATAGGCTGTTAGGTCCCACCCAGGTATGTTTTTTTTTAATATTCCACAGAACTTTCAGTACAGACATTACACTAATAAATGAAAATAAAATTGTGAAGTGGATAGTAAGCCCTATATCAATATCATTTGACATGAGATGGTTTCTATGGTTAACAGAAAAATCTTTTATTTTTCCTAACTGCATCTGTCATATGCTAGTTTTTTTTTTTTTTTTTTTTTTGTAAGCTGATAGACTTTCATTGATTTTTAATATAATTTGCTTACTGGTGGAATTCAGAGTAATTTTCTTACAACTGGGAAATGTTTTATAAGAATATATATATATATATATATATATTTTTTTTTTTTTGTTATAGAGCTTTTCTATTTCCAGGGTCTATAAAACAGAAAATTCAGCAGTAAATTATTTATGTTTGGAAGCTAAATTACTTAATTGATATTCTAAGTTCTAACCAATATGACTTTGTCATGGCTTATAAGAAGTAAATTTATGTTCCTCGAGGAGCTAACACAGACACACTATTAACGACAAAAATAAAAGACTAGCTGTTGCAGTCCATGAATACATACAATATTAGTAACCTGCTTTAAATAACAAGGAGTATTATCAGCCAACCAATCCCAGTTTACATCCAGGTACTTGCAAATCACCCAGTAACAAAGTGCTTTAATTCCCCAGTGTACTATCCAATCTTGGTAAGTAATCTCAACATTTTGTTGGATCTAAAGATAGGTTATGATAAAGAACAAGTCAGAATGAATTCTGTGGAAAAATGTCCTGAAGTTTGAGCATAACACACACTAAACGTTGTTGCTGAATACCAAAGATGATTTATTACTCTCATGAATTAAAATAAGGACTCCTCCTCTGACAGTTTCTTGATGTAAACACTCGTATATAATGAAATAAGGCCGACAGACATCTCTGGTATTCCATGTTTCTATAACTGCAATCATTTTATAATTACTTGCTGTGTAACTATTCTTTAACTTGCAATGTTTTTAGCTAAACTTTGGGTATTACATTTAAATAACGTTATAACTATCAGGTCTTCTTGTGTTGTGTGTGGAACCTTTAGAATGTCTTTTATCTTTTAAAAATGCGTTTAATTTTTTCTGAGAATTTGCTGGAGACAGACCTCAACCCATAATGTCTCATGTGTGGTTTACCTTTAGTGAACATGTCATGCACACAATCTTTCTAATAAGTAGGCAATTTGAGATTGTAGATCAGGCACAATCATCTTTACCAAATACCAAATTTAAGAGCCTTAGTGAAAGTATAATCAGTCCAAGCTGGAGAAGGCAGAATTTCATTAAGTATAAACTCAGCTGTAGATCTTTCAGCTCAATTATATCAAGTATTGTATTTCTCATGTGGTTCAAAGGAGTAATATATAGGTCATTTTACCTACACGAACAAGTATTTTAATTTACTTTGGCTTGACCTTAAGTAATTTAAGAAACAGCTTATCCAAATCTGTTAACCTGAAACCTGGAAGAACACTGACAGTCAACTTCTTATAAATTTACAGTCTAGTAGTAGGATGAAGCACCGAGTCTCCTAATACAAGTATCTCCATCAGTGAATTTATCTTCAGTCATCTATCCAAAAGTGATAATATCAGAATCATTTTTGACTAGAGAATCTAGATCTGAAGTGCTGTTATCAACAGGGTCTGTTCTACTATCCTTAGATACATATTTTTAGCCTTTTTACTTGTAGTTAATGGTTAACAAATCTGCATTCTAACCTTTGCTAGAAGTATTTTTCTTTCCTTAATGTGTGGTGAATGTTGTCCAATAATGTGACAAGTCCAAGCTTGTGATCTCTTGAGTTGATACACAGTTTACAGGTAAAGATTTAGCCTTTTTTGCTCAATAGGTCTAAATTATATTCCATTACTCTTAGTCCTCTTTTTCATGTTTGGGCATTTAATAAAGACCTAAGGATATAGTACTTGTAGAGTATTAGGGATGCAATTATTAGTGTTATGTTATACTTCGTGTATGCCATCATCACTGATCCTTAGCACACTTTTCTCCATATCTTTGGTTTTCTCAACAATTGCAAAGGGTAAATCAGTGGCTAAGCCAGGAATATGGAGCTTGTCAGAAGTAGTACTTTATTCAGTTGCAATCTAATACCATCAGGTATCCACTCTGTTTCACTATTATCATTAAATCTATAGCAAACAGCACTGACTTTCAGTAACAACCTCAGCTTTATCAGTGGATTCATATTCGATTTTATTTTTATGCATTGCCCAACGTATCTTCCTGTTTTTCATACAGCAATTGTTAATACATAGGATTAACCTAGTTTTGTTTTTAACTTTCTCTTTTACTCGGTGTGGCACTATGAATACTACCATTTGTAAAAGTAGAATGAGATTTGGGATTTATAAAATCCTGACTTAAGTTGCCAGCCTCTGCCATTTTTTTCTAATGACAACACATGAAGTTTCAATTTTTATCTCAGTGTTAAAGTTATATGTACCCAAAATTATGTTTTATTTCATCTTGCCAGTTTGATAGAAATTCTGAAACTGTTCTAATGACAATGTTATTGTTCCATGACTGACTGAACTGTTGATCATTTTTAATTGCCTCTATAGATAAGTTAATTTACTACTTTTTATGACCATTTTTAAATACTCCACCTATTTTACATTCCTGTAAATACATATTTTTCAAAATTTCAGCTAGTCTTCAAGCACACTGCAACTGAGTGAATCCACTTTTGTCAGTATCACAGTGTCATAACAATTAATTAAAACGGAGACAAATACTTAACTAACCAGTAGATAGCAATTTTGAATAAAGTTATAAAGCTGCAAGCAAAGGCTACCACAGGTGATGATAGAGTTAGTACTGCTGCCAACATTACCAGTTACATTTATAAAAAAAACTTTTCTAACTTCATATAAGGTGATGATAAAATGTCACTAGTCAACAAATAGTAACAATGTATATCTATGATTGGTTTATGATAGAATATCAAGACTCAGACTGCTCCTGAATTACATACAATGTTAACTTCACCAGTGAAAAACAGCACAAAGGCAGTTATCCTGACACCTTTGAATTCCTGATTTATGCCTCCAAAACTGCCCTAGAATTTTAGCAACATCAAAGTAAAACAAGAGTTAACTAAAAAGGGTTATAAAGTAAAACTAACAAAATTAATGTGACACATTGTGTTGTCAAGACTGGTAGTACTAACTATATTTATCACAAAGCTGGATCAATGATAAGACCACCTTATAAAAGTACAAGCTGCTTACAATAGTAATGCTTGGAAAACAGTCCCTTTAGAATGCTGTTCATATTCCTGAAACCACCCCTGTACTTCAGTAGCAATCAAAGAAAGTGGTATTAGCTAAAACAAAATGTAGCTAAAGAACCTGACGGTGCAGGGATAAAACTAAGTTGCCAGCACTGCATCATGATAAAGCTACCTTATGTAGCTATGAGCTGCTTACAATGACAATGCATAGAAAATGGGTCTACTTTATTTACGTGAAAGCTTAAAACAGCGAATGTATACGCATCGAACCATATGCATCGAAAGTGTGAACTGTTGAAAACTGTAAACGGAAATCTCCGTAGGTGGAGATTTCTGTTTACTTCAATGTAGTGCAACCTCGGAGCTGGTATATTTAAGTAGCAGGGGGGTGTGGGGGGTGCAGGGGGGCTTGCCCCCCTACCTACAGCTGTTACATGTCATGTTTGTTGCGTAGTTCCATTTTTATTGTTTTGATGGTTTCTCGGTTCGGTGCATATGCATTTGCTGTTTTAAGCTTTCGCGTAAATAAAGTAGACCCTAGAAAACAGTCCCTTTAGGACAATGTTCATGTTCCTGAGACTACCCCTGTATTTTAAAAACAACCACACAAAGCAACACATTTCAGCAAAACAAAAACTAACATTAGATCTAAAAATTACAGGGAAAAACATATGTTGCCAGCACTGCAAAGTAATAAGTATAAGCAGATAAAAATGCAAGTAAACTGTGTATTACTTCACCACGAACTGGAAACAAAGCAGCTCAACACCACACAAGGAAAGAAGCCAGTGATTACCTTTATATTTTATTAAAATTGTAGTCCAGTCCAGTATTAGATCCACAATGTAGTCTCACAAAACAAGTAAAATAAGCACACACTGAATCCAATAAAATCTGGTTAGCAGCAAATAAAAAGCAGACTCCTCTAGTGACTCGGCTCTTCAGCCTTTACAGAGTATATCCCTACTTCACATATTCTATCTTTAAATAGCATGATTACAAATAGTTAACCAATCACAGACCTAAATTAATTAAAACATTTCCAATGACATTCTTGATTCATTCCATACGGAACTATTAAGTATTAAACTTCAAAATTAAAGTAGATTCTAACTTCCAAAGTTGTCTTTTAATATCAAAGTCATACATTTGTTGTACTTGACCCAAAACTGTAGCTTGTAAGCCTTGTATATTTCCACTGTGACATTCTTTAAAATGTAATGCAACAGGACTTTCTTCTTTGCCCTTCTTAACATCCCTAACATATTCCTTCAACCTTTGTTTGAAACTTCTTTTACTTTCCCCTACGTATACCTTACCAGAAGGACATTTCAAACCATAAACTATTCCAGTACTATCACAGGAAAATCTCCCTTTGCATGTAAAATACTTGTCATTAATTTTATCAAAACTTTTTACTACATACTGGCAACAACTGCACGTTCCACAAGGGAAAGTACCTGTTGCACCTACCCCCAAACTCTTCCTTGTGTGGTAGTAAACTGTACATTACTTCCTGCAAGCCCCTGCAAATCTGATTGTGTTGAAAGACAGATGAACTGAACCAACTTCCAAGCTTATCAAATAATGGCCCACTATTCCAGTCTACTTACTTGAGAAGCGAGCATCTGCTTAACCAGGACCACGACTTACACTTCCTGCAGCCTCCCGATAGGCTATCAAGGCAGTCCACCTCTTACAACAACTAGAGCACCAGGAAATAAAAATTTAAAAAAGTATTGTTTCCCAAAGCTTTAAGAAAAATATGGTAGAGCACACAAATTAAAATAAAAAGTACTTTTGCAAAGTCCATTAATATATCAAAAGTAATCAGACTACACCTTTTAGCATCTAATTTGAGACAATATTTTTTATAGAAAACTTTGTTGACTAGAAGTCGTGTCTGTGCTTGGTAATCTGATCTGTAAATTCTGAAAAGGAGAAATTCCAGCAATGAGTTCGGAAGTATATCACTAGTGATTATTGCTATGATGGCTTAGTGGTTAACTTAACTACTGTGACTTACCGGCTTTCAGATGGGCCACCTGTAAATTGCACTTAGTTAGCAAGCCAGCTTGCTATACACTTTTACCACCTATGGGTTGATTTTTAAAGCATTCAGCTTCTATACCATGCTAGCATAGGGAATGCTGTTAAAGGACTTCGCCAGATTAAGATGGGACATGTTTTCTACATCTTTCAAAGCAGTTTACCAGATTCAGTAGACAAGATCTACCCTTCACAAAGCCTAACATTTGGGGGTCAAATCTACTAAGATTCTTGAAATATAATACATCCATGGATTTTCAGATGTGGCTTGCATGGCTAATAGATCAGTAATTACTTGGTTCAGTTATAAAACCACTCTAATGGCAGGACATCACCACTGCAGTGTGCAACTCGTCAGGGACAAAACCAGTAGGTAAACAAACAATTTAAGGACTGTGCCTGCAAGGGAATGTTTAACACTATTATTAATGCAATCAAATACATTGTCATTCCCATTGAGGAAGTATTTTTGGTCTTGATTAGCTCTTTCGGTAAATGATCTTACATTTACTGATGACTGGGGAGTGAGAGTACAATATTTCAAAGCTTTGGCTTGGCATCATGCTGGGTGAAACTGATTCTAAATTTGTTTACAAGGACACTGGCCACCTCTATTGGGTCAGAATAGAAGAAATTATGAATAAATGCAGAGCAATGTAAGATTATTGCCTCTTATTTTTCTAACATAGCTAAAGGAGGATTTAATTATCTTTGGCTTCAGAGGCCAGACTAAATTCATAGACTCCTTTAGTGGACCTGATTTTTTTTTTTTAATGCTTTCGATATTATCCTTGTGAGGAGGGGTTTGGGAGCTATGAAAAAGTTTAAGAAGTTAGTTTCTTTTGTTGCATAGTTTACTTATGACAGTGGATAACCAGGGCTATTTATTTATTGAAATTTGTTTACTGGGAAAGTCTGACTGGGCACAGGTGCACTTTTTCACTGGAGGCCCAGGAAGAAAGTACAGTTGTGTACACTTACCATAAATGTAGATGTTCGAGTGTATTCACTGTTGCAGTCATCACATTTGGGTTATCTGCTTGCAGTAGCCCTCAGTCAGCCTGATTATCAAAAGTCTTGGGTCCTGCGTTGGTTGCTGTCTCATCTTCCTTGATGTCAGGTAGTCAGGGGGTATAAAGCAGGCAGCCAACGCCATTACATCAGTTTTTCCTTGCCCCAGATGTTAGGTGCCCCCATAATGGGAAGCAATTATATACAAGGTTACACCTCCAACAAAAAAGCAAATACACCAAAAAGCTAAGCGCAGTAAACAAGAATAGGGGTATAGTCAATAGAAGTCAGGGAGCTGGAGGGAGGGTAACCAGGACTGCAACAGTGAATACACTCGAACATCTACATTTATGGTAAGTGTACACAACTGTACTATGTTCTTCGTGTTTCACTGTTGCAGTAATCACATTTAGGTAGATTCCAAAAGCTAAGGATGGGAGGAGGTAATTAGATAGCATTAGGACCAGCTATAAGGCCCTGCAAGACTGCAGTGGCAAGTGGTAATGCTTGGTGAAGGTATGTACAAAACTCCAGGTAGCAGCTTCTAAGATGTCCCTGGTAGGGACACCTCTGAGAAAGGCTGTAGAGGTAGATGCAGTGGTTGAATGTGGTCTTATCCCCTGGTGGGGTAGGTTTTCCATGGTGCTTACAGCAGAAATGAATGCAATGGCCTATCCACTTAGAAATGGTTTGCTTTAAAATGGCCTTCCCCTCTGCTCCTGCAGCAAATGCAACCAGCAGATTTTCAGATTTCCTAAGAGTCTTAGTCCTGTCCAAGTAAAATCTAAGTTGTCTGTGCATGCCCAAGGAGTGCAGTATTCATTCCCCTTTGTTCTGTGGATTAGAAAAGAAGGTTGACAAATGAATGGACTGATTAAGGGCCACACTGGATACCACCTTGGGCATAAAGGAAGGATTGGTCCTCTGGGACACCCTGTCCACATGAAAGATGATGAAAGGCTCAACTGCCATGAGGGCCTGTAATTCAGGCACCCTTCTTGCTGAAGTGATGGCTAGAAGAAAGGCTGTTTTCCAAGAAAGGAATTTCAACTTTGCATTTGCAGCTGGCTCAAAGGGCGGTAGAGTGAGCTTTTCCAATACAAAGTTAAGGTCCCAGGCTGGAGTAGGGGCTCTCCTGGGTGGTCTCAAGTTTTGGCCCCTCTGAGGAATTGCTTCAGCAGTGGATGAGAGAAGAGGGGTGGTTCTGTTTTGTAATGAGCTGAAATGGCTGAGGCATGAATTTTGATGGAGGAAAAGGAAAGGCCTTTGTGAAGCATCTCAGTTACGTTTTGAAGAATATGGGGTAAAATGGGTGCTGCTGTGCCCATCCCCTGAGTTTGGATTCAGGAACAGAATATTTTCCATTTTTCAGCATAGGCTTTTCTAGTACTAGGCCTCCTTGCCTTCAGAATGACCTCCATCACTTGCTTACTGAGGGATGGTAACAAGGAGATCAGGTAATTAGCCAGGCTGCCAGGTTCAGGGTTTGAAGCTCAGAGTGCAGAATCTGGTCCTCCTGCTGGGATAGCAAGGCAGCGGTCTGAAGCAGGTGCCATGGTGCTAGCAGTGACAAACTGCGCAAGAGGGGGTACCGGTGCTGGCATGGCCAGTCTGGTGCAATCAGTATTGTCCTTGGTTTGTCCTGTTTGATCTTTAGTAGTACCTTGAAGAGGAGAGGCAGAGGGAGAAAGGCATAAACTGATAGGTTTTTCCAGGTGAAGAACACGGCATCCACTTTCCATGCTTATTTGTGGGGAGTCCTTGTGCAGAATTTGTCCAATTGGTAGTTCTGGGGGGAGGCAAACAGATCTATCTCTGGGTTTCCCCATTTGCTTCTCAACATGTTGAATATCTTTGGTTCCAGTTTTCACTTGTGTGGGTCCATGAGATTTCTGCTTAGGTCTGACAGTATATTTAGCTTTCCTGGCAGGAGTGGAGTCTGTAGGTGCACTTGGTAGCTCAAGGCTGTGTTCCACAGAGCCATGGCTAGTCTGCAGAGAGGGTACGAGTGGGTTTCCCCCTGCTTGTTTATGTACCATATAACAGTGGTGTTGCCCGTCTTTATCAATAATTGTCCTGGAAGAATGTGGTCCTTGAAGGCTGTCAGAGCATTTTGTACAGCCAACATTTCTTTTTGATTGATATGCAGGTGCATTTGATTTGGGTTCCATTTGTCCTGAAGGCACTGCCCTGTCAAATGAGCCCCCCTCCCCATGCATAGTCTGATGCATCTGTTGTTAGGGTTTGTGTGGCAGGGGGTAGAGTGAATGGCAGTCCCTTGTTTTGGAGGCAGGCCTCTGACCACCAAAGGAACTCTATCTGTAGACAAGGTATGATAGGAATCATTGATTCTAGATCCTGAGAATGTTGACACCATAGGCTTTTTAGATACCACTGTAGTTTCCTCATATGCAGTCTTGCATATGGAATTAGTAGAATGCAAGAGGCCATGAACCCCAGGGCTTGCAGTATTTTCCTTGCAGACAGCTCGGTCTTTGTGGCCAGTAGTTTGAAGTAGACTGTCAAATGAACTTGTTTCTCTGGGGTGAGGTAGGCCATCTGGGAAGCTGTATTCAAGCTTGCTCCCAGGAATACAATTTGTTGGCAGGGTACAAGATGTGATTTATTTTCGTTTATGATGTACCCCAGAGCCATTAGCAATTTCTTTACAAATGCCAGATGATTTAATAGTATGTCCTGGCTTTCTGCCTGAATTAGACAATCGTCCAAGTATGGGTATATCTGAATATTTTTTTGTCTGCAAAATGCAATGACTGGAGCTAAGCACTTTGGGAATACCCTGGGTGCAGTAGATAAGCCAAGGGGCAGTGCAGAGAACTGATGTGCATGCAGCCTGCTCTGAAGCATATGTATCGTCTGCAAGATTCCCTTATTGGGATGTGCAGGTAGGCTTCCTTTAAATCCAGTGTTGCCAACCAGGCATCTTTGCCTAGCATGGGAAGCAGCTGATGAAGAGTTAGCATCTTGAATTTCGGGATTACCAAAAATGTGTTTAGGATAGACGGGTCCAGGATAGGATGCCAGGAATTGTCTTTTCTGGGTACCAGGAAAAGGCTTGAGTAGAAACGTTGCCCCCATTCTTCTTCTGGGACAGGTTGAATAGCCCTGATCCTTAAAACAGAGAGAACTTGCTTTTGAGCCTCTGCCCACTGATTTGGGAGTAGGTCTGGCCAACCGTTTGGGGTTGGTAAGTAGTGGAAATGGAATCTGTATCCTTGGGAAACTATATTTAAAACCCATTTGTCCTGGGTAATTAGTTCTCCATTTTTTGCATGCAGGGCAATCTTTCCCCAAAAAAGAACAGTCAGTTGAGCAGGGCTTGGAAGGTTTAAAGTTAAGTCATTGATACAGTTTGCCATAGGGGGGAGTCTTACTACTCCCTGCTTTGGAAATGGGAGCCCCCCCCCCACTGCTTAGGCCTGTGAGCACCTTGGGACTGAAGCCTGGGTGCTCTGCTGGTTCTGGGTTTGGACTGAGAAGGCATGGAAGAGGCAGGAAAGGACCAATTCCTAGAGGGCCAATGCCTACTAAATCTGGGAGGCTGTACTTGCAGGAAATCTTTAACAGTTTGCATAGATTTAGTTTTTTCCTCCATCTTTTTAAGTACTTCTTCTGCTTTGTTGCCAAACAGGGGGTCTTGGTTTAAGGAAGCATCCAGTAATTTAGCTTTAACATGATCTGGCAAAGATTGCTCCTTAAGCCAAGCATGCCTTCTAAGTACAGACCCAGTGACAGCAGCCCTGCAAGATGCCTCTAATGAATCAAAACCACATTGCAAAGCAGGTTTTCCAACTTATTCAGCAGAATGCATTAAATCCTGTAAATCTTTATTTTCAGCACAGTCAGGAATCAACATCATTTTCTGTTTAAGCAATCCAATAATATGCTGCTGATACTTTAACATATGAAACTGGCAGTTTAAGGCCCTAATGGCCAAGGTTGCAGAAGTGTATACCTTCTTACCCCATCTATCCAGCGCCCTGGAATCTCTATCAGAGGGGGTAGGATTTTTGGCAGTAGTAGCCTTAATGCCCTTGAGTTCCTGTGAAATGGTCTCAGGATCCATAGTAGGATTTTTAAAGAGGAATGTGTGAGAGTCAGGTACCCTGTAATACCTATCAGGTTTTCTGGGAGCAGGAGGTAGAGAGTCAGGGGCCAGGCTAGATTCCGAGAAGGTGTCATCTACAATGTCCAGTACAGGAGGGATAGCTAAAGGCCTGTGTTGAGGCAGGAGTAAGAATTCCCTAAGCCTCTTTTTGGAGTCAGAGTAATCCTGGCTTTCCCAGCAAAAATGCTCCCTAAGAGTATGCAAGGTTTCACCAAAATAGAAATCCTCTGGAGGTGAAGCAGAGGGAATGGAGTCCTCTGCATCAGAATCCTCATAGGTAGATAAGGGAAAATCCTGGTCAAAGAAAACAGAAATTTCAGAATCCTGATCAGAAGAATCAGAAGGAAAATCAGTCCTAGGTCTCAGAGGGGGGAGGATGGCTTCCCCTGATTATAGTAATAAGGTCTTCAGCCATTCTTATCATTTGTTTTTTAGGCATAGGGGCCTGACCATGTGGTCTGGGCGGTTTTCTAGGCATGGATCGAGTTTTAGGCCTTGGAAGAAGAAGATGATGGCATTGGTTTAATATGCAAGTCAGTAGGCCTGAATACACCCTCAGAAGCCGGTGCCTGCACAGCGGCACCGGACCCAACCAAGGTAGAAACATCCACAGGTTCCACATTCGAAGAAGCATCTTACGGCATACCAGACTCCAAATGGGTCTCAGTAGAGGCCTGAGAATCTGAAGTAGCGGGTATCACGGGCTGCGAAAGTGCCTCACTGACTACTGGCGAACTGGTGACTAGCTTAGGAGAAGTGTTGTCGGCAGCTTTGGACCTAACTGGTCTGTCTCTGTCTTTATCATTGCGTTTTTTTTTTGGAATGTTGGAGGTCAGGTGGCTTACCAAAGCCATTTCTGGATAATTGAACAGAGTACCAAAATATTTAGATGCATAAATGAACCGACGACGAATAGTACGAGGTTTGAATAAGGCACAAAACCGACAGCGAGGTACGTCATGGTCTGGGCCTAAGCAAGGAATGCAGTACGAATGAAAATCTTTATGAGGTATTTGATTTCCACAAGAAATACAATTGTTAACTTTTACTGACATCGGTTTAGAACAAGAAAAAGGATCCCCAACGGGGTACTTAGCTTAGTTGAAGACTTCAGATCTGAAACTCGAAAATGAAAATTTCAGGAGTTGGCCGACCGGCACTTGCGAACTGCTTCTTCTTCGGACACTGCACGGCAAGAAAGACTGATGTAATGGCATCGGCTGCATGCTTTATACCCCTGACTACCTGACGTCATAGAAGATGAGACAGCAACTGATGCAGGACCCAAGACTTTGATAATCAGGTCAACTGAGGGCTACTGCAAGCACATAACCCAAATGTGATGACTGCAACAGTGAAACACAAAGAACATCAGCTCCAAGGTATCATATTTAAAGCAATCAATATTTACAATAACAAATTTTATGATGCAGTATTAGTGAATGCATAGCATAATAGTCAGTATGATAAAATTTGTATTGATATTCAAAAACATTAAATTAACAAGCCTTGTATTGATTCTTTACAGACAGAAGAGTGGTGTATAAGATAGGCAGGAATAATTTAAAAAATACGATAGAGTGAGGTATTGGGGGGCTAAGCAAGCTGGTATGTTAACAGAGAAATAGTGATGGAATAGTAATTTGGTTATACTAATTAGAAGTAGGTGTAATAGTTTAAAAAGTACAATAAAGTGAGGTATTAGAAGGAGATAAGCAGGTTAAGTGATTTCCTGCTTTAAAGGGAGGTATAAAAAGAAAGGTACTCAAATACATCCAAAAAGAAAAAGATACATCAGCAACTAGGATTAATGGACCTTTCAGTAGAATCAGGGAACTCATGAAACAAACATAAAATAGAAAGGTCCGAAACACGGCCAGGGTAAACTTGTATGCAAACTTTTATTAAACTGTAAGCGCTTTTGCAGGTAAAACGCCCTGCTTCTTCAGACCAACCAAATTAAAATCATGATAAAACTTAAGAGTTTTTAAAATCGTAAGAACCAATGAAAACTGACTGGCAATTAATTAAACTCTAACACCATCAGTAGCAATGTATCCGGTTACCGTGGAAACTTTTATCTTAAAGTTATACCCATTAATAAGTATTCACAGTGCCTTATAAGTAGCAATAAATAGGTAAACAACATACCTGTATAGTCTGATGACAAATCTATGAACAAGTCTAAATAAGATTATATATATAAAAATATCTAAAAAATAAAATATAGACAACAATACTAATCAGGCATTCTGAATACATTCAACAAATAGCATGTCAAATCTTCTCAAGCAGTCGTTTTGTATTCACATACAAACAAAGACAAATCACGGCTTATGCTTAACAGAAAAAATAATAATCGTACATACCTAATGTATGAAAAACATTGTGGAAGTACGATAACCAAATCGTGCATTTCCCTCACCCTAAATTCACATAAGAGCAATAGTGGCATTTCCTAGTATACATTAATCTTTATAGTAAATATGCATCAAACTACTGATCAAACGATGCAATAACTGAATAAAACCTTAAATTTATATTGTAAAAAATATATGTAAAATAAACAAATGCCATATATTTAAAAATACAGCAAGAATCAAACCTTACGTCACTGATTTCAAATTCATATCCAATTAGTAATGGCAGTTCCTAAACTTACATTAATCTTAAAAGTGTACGTGCCTTAAGGTGCTTTTCATCCGATATGGTAATTAGATAACATATTAAAGGATATGTTATGATATTAAAAAAAGAAATAATTATTTTAAGGTGATGAAGGGTGTTAGAGACCTATGTCCCAAATGAGGACCAGGAACAAAACCAGGAGGTAGACAGGAAGTCTTTCCGGTTAAGATGGGAGAGAAGTTCAGTGTTGTGGAATTTGGTAATAAGTTCATTTTATAGTAGAATTTCAAGATGGTATAGTAAAGCTACTCCACCAACTTTATTGGAGTTCTACCTGCCTTGATGATGATATAACCAGGGAGTGATATTTCAGAATCAAGTATACAGGGGTTTACCCATGTTTCAGTTATGGCGAGAGTATTTAGTGACCTGTGGGAGATGCAAGAATGGAGTTCTGCTGGGGTGAGTTTGAGAATGGATGGTTGGGTTTTGGTGATGGTGGTGTGGCCTCTGTTTTGGAAGGAGATTGGTTGGCTTAGTAGGAGGGGGTGTTGGGTTGGCATGAGTTTGGGGGCTACTGGGGAGTCAGGATGGAAGGAGGGGCTGAGTTTGCAATGAATATCCCCACAAAGTGGTAAGACAGAGAAGAATGGATATATTTGATAAGAGGGTTTTGATTTAACTTTAGCAGTTAGTTTTATTTTCCTTTGGTAGGTGTGAAGATTTAGTAGTTCAATTTGAAATAAAGACTGTGCGAGTCTTTGTATATACTGGAAACAATTAGTGATAAATTGGGGTGATTTGAATGGTTAGAGGTAGAGCACAGTGAGAGAATTGTGTACAAAACTGAGTGACGTATGGCAAGTTATAAGGTCATAAAACAAAGAGTGAGGATACAGTAACATTTAAGAGAAGCATGGTATGTAGCTTTGAAGAGATACATGTCAGAGAACCTGGAGCTAGACCACTGAGCTATGAGTACAGGATGAGTAGGAGTAGATAGCTGAGTGAGGCAGATGGTGTAAGTTAAATGTAAAAGAAGAAAAGGTAAAATTGCTTAAATGCAGCCCAATTTTTTTTAATTTAATTTATTATGATAGTTCTGGCAGTGACAGCTAATACTATGCATTTTTAAACTGAAGAATTTCTTAATGAAATTCCTGTGGTATCATGCACAGAGTAAGTTCAGAATATCTGAATTGTGATAGATTGAAACAGAGTAGGTTGAGATTGGCATGTTTATAGCTCTAAAATTCAGTCTTGGTTGTCACTTGGGCTTTTTGAAGTTTCATGGAGAAAGTCGCACATTTGCGGTCAGACATCATTGTAAAATGAGATACTAGAACAGTTTAGCAAAAGGCAGCCATATTTGTAAGAATTGGGTCAAGAACGGCATGTCCTCTAGTATGTTTACCAACTGTTGAAGATTGTTCATAAAGTCTAGGAGTTTTTGGGCATATACTACACTGCAGGTATTGATGCCCCAATTTTACTGAAGGGACAATAAAGTCTCCCAAAATGGTGGAATATTTGCAAATAGGGATATTGTTTAGAACACTAAGGAATCTTACATGCTCACCAGGGACAAAAATGTTCAGTGACAATTTATTGGTTGATAATTAAATCTTATCTAGACTGATCCATAATTCATAGAGTTCAGTTTGGAAGTACCATGTTTCTTAACAAATATGTTGCCTTTGGGACTAAAAGCATGAAAAGTGCCAAACACCCAGTACCGGAGGAGTACACTCTTCGCGTTTAAACCAAGTTGCAGTAACTACCCAGACATGGATGATTTCTACGTGCAGAAATGCTTCAAGATCCAGCAATTCATTGTCTAGGCTACTGTCTTTGATGAGAGACACCTTAATGTAAACTGATTTCATGATTGATATGTTAGACATGTTGAAAAGTCCAAAAGATACACTTGAGCCAGTATGGGAAAGCCTTGGAACAAGAGGTGTAAGGCACTTTTTGTGGACTATCACTTTCTTCTATCAGAAGTCCTCCTAAACTGTCATCAGAATGGAAGTCCCTTTTATTATAAGAGTGGAATATTCCCAATGTGCTGATCAAATTTCACAATCCTTATAAATATCATCAAATTTCCCTTGAAAACAAGCCATAGGTATACAGATAAGAACACTGGTAAACCTCTGTGGAGCAAGTATAATTCAGATAGCAAAAACCAAGAACAATATGCCTAAAGCTTAGACACGAGAAGTATGAATGGTTCTCAGATCTCTATCTGTCACTGTCTCTTCTAACAGCAGTGCGACCAGATCTCTATCTGTCACTGTCTCTTCTAACAGCACAGCGACCAAGACAGAATGCTGGACCCTGCAAAAATGTATACAGCTTTTCATATGTGATACGCCCCTCCACACACAAACACAAATTAAACACTAAGTAATAGCAATGCACTCACACAATATTATAAATACTCTTCATCAAGTAGGGAAACAAGGCTTTTATTCATCATATTTTCTCTGTCTTCTCCTGTTTTCTAAGGATAGTAGTACTCACCAAGGTGGATGGCATCAAGCAATATGGCATGTTCCACTGCTTGCTATGGATATCAGACTTAGCACTAGACCTACTGATACCTCTTGGTGGCCTGTTCTTTCTTGATCATGTAGGGGTTTATTAAGTAAGATAAGACCCGCTATGCACAAATACATATTTTGCCATTAATCCTGGAAGCTTTGGTCTCTTAATTGACTTGCTCAGTATCAAACACCATTAACTCTGTGCTGTCTGCTGGACAGCAAGAAACTGCTACACCCAGCAAGTGCTAATAGCTTATTACTTTACAGTTCAATTTTGTTTGTTTATTCTTCTGTGTTGCTCCATCCTATTACATTTATTTCCTTGGGTTTTTATTATTCTGTGAAAGACTGAAAAGAATGAAGGGCAACAACAGACAGATGTATTACGTACATTCTGCACAGTTTTATCCATCTCTTAAGATGCACACACAAAGTCCCCCTTTCTGCCCACCTAATGGATGCTAACCCTAACCTTGTTCCTAACCCCAACTTTGTACTTTATCTGAGAAAACCCCTTTCCATAACACTATGTATGAAGTTAGTGGCTTGATACTGTGACTGATCAGAAAAAGTAAATCTTTGATTTCCTTTTCAGCTGTGAATGTATTTTAGATAAGTTTAGTTTTCAGCACTAATTTTTGATCGATGTATGTTTGACAAACATATATATGTTTATAAAACTGACAAGGAAACTGACCAACTGTATTTCTAATTAAATGTGCAACTGCATCAGATCAGTTCCATGCACAGGAAAAGCTAGTGCAGGCTACCTGATCCTCATATTTAGACAAAAACTTTCTCACAAACTTCAAACTCCAGGAAACTACCACCATCTTCTAAAGTAATCTGACAGAGAAAAGGGTCACTCATACAATGACTGGCTATGAACATTTCAAAAGGAACATGTTGATTGGTCAGCCCAACCAGCATGCCTGTTGTAAATCGAGAGTATACCAACAATAAAAGACCAGCTGCTGAAGTATCACTGAGTGGCCAGACTTTTTTTTTTCCTATTGTGTGGTAGACATGCATTAGTCTGAATGAAAGAAACACTGAAACTGAAAGGTGTGTCATTATTCAGTGACTTTGTTCCTCATAATTTTTTTTTTTTTTTTTTGGACAAATCACTTAGAAACAGTCACTAAATAATGACAGGCATTTCAGTTTCAGACGTTCTTTCCTTCAGACAATTTACAAACAAATATGACAAATAAAATATTGAGAGGTACGTACGAGACCACAGGAAAAGAAAAGAAAAATCAGGTATGTTCTACAAACTAAAACATACCTGATTTTCTTTGTATTTTCTCGTCCTTTCTCCACTGTTTGCTTGCTAAACCAGTGATGTACTGCATAAGCCTAGGAACGCAAGTCCCATATACATGCACAGTACATCAAAGAGCAGAAGCAGGAAACAAAGCAGATGACACCACCACAGTGTTGTTATACAAAGAAATTAAAAAAGTAAGTAAGTTTTTTTAAATAAAGTCATTGTACAATAGCAATAACCAATGATGTGGGTGTGGTATATTGCTGTCTTTGTTTAATCAGTCTGGCTTCGCCCTTGTGATTAAACCACACATCCCATGGGTAAATCTTCAATATACCACACCCAAATCCTTGGTTATTGCTATAATATTCCAGTAACAAAAGCAAATTGATAAATCAGTCAAAACCATCAAATACATCATTAAGTTCGTATCAAACAATAAAGAGCTTAAACAAAACAGAAATCAGGACTGTAGTACAATTTTGCAAAATCTGTACAGTACTAAAAGTGCTAAAAACTCGAATTTAAGCACAATACCTGATCAGGAAAGTACAGTTGTTTGAGCAAGCTTCTCATAACAGTTTATGTTTGAATAATCACTGCTGCAGTAGCCTACACTGTATGTGGTTATATCCTGCAAGGATACAACAGCTGGACATCTTCCAAAGTTTTAGGCATCTTCCATGCACCCAAACCGTTAGTTGGCTTGGACTGAGCTGACTAAAAACAGGTTTGGGGATAAAGACCTTCAGAACTTTCATGCCAACAGAGAGAGAGAGAAGCTGAACCCTGAAAGGACAATGCTAGGAGCAATAAAAAATAGAAGTCCACAACCTGGCAAAAAGCACACCAAGAAACAAGAGGGATGGAGGGAAGCAACAGCTATTACTTGTAAGTTTACTTACACAATGGTACTATGCTCTTCATACTGATCACTGCTGTAAGTATCCTACTCTATATGGGGCAGATTGCTATAGTTTACAAATTTTGGGAGGTGGAGGGTGAAAAATCCAGGTGCCCCTGGAAAATGGCCTTGCAAAGTCTGATCTAGACCTAGAGAAAGAATCAAGCTTATAGTACTTTGTAAATGTACAGAGGACCACCTTGCTGCTTACAGAATACAACCTTTCCAAAAAGCCATGGATGAAGCCAAGGCCCTGGTACAGTAAGCCTTGACCCTGCCTGGAATAGTTTTCTTGTGGGACATATAACAAAAGGTAATAACAGCCTTAGACAGCCATTTGGAAAGAACCTGCTTTGACACACACTCTCTCTTCTTACCTTCACAATAAATGAACAATTAATATGCAGATCTGAAAGATTTAGTGCTGTCAAGATAATACAGTTGTCTGTGGACATCAAGGTATGGAGTTTCCTTTCTACCTCATTTCTAAATTTGAAAAAGAAAATGAGGATACACATAGTTTGGCTTAAACTAAACTCTGACACCACTTTAAGAACAAAAGGATTAGTTCTCAAAGAGACCCTCTCCCTGTGAAAAATGAGGTAGGGGTATCTCATGATAAGAGCTTGCAACTCAGATACCATCTTTATAGAGGTCACGGCAATCAGTAAAACTGTTTTCCATGTTAAGAACCTCAACTCAGCCAGGTTAGGTTGTTCAACTAGAGTAAATGTTAGTTTTTCTAACACAAAATTAAGACCCCAAGAAGGACCAGTGTTTTTCTTGGAAGCCTTTTACGTAAAGCCCCTTCCAAAAACACTAATATGAGACTGCATTGAAAGAGGAGAATCAATGGGCAGGTGCACTAAAAGAGACAATAACTGACCCTTGATGGAACATTAAGCAAGGCCATAGGACAGTAATTCACATAAATATTATAAAAAACAAAGAAACACTAGAAGGTTTGCTTCCTTCATTAGTACCTGCTGCATGTCCCCAGTAAACAGGTGCCTTAAGGCAATTAAGACCCTATTATCCAGGCAATCAAATGAAGTGGATTGGGGCCAGGGTGTATGAAACACTTGTGATCTCGTGAGAGTACATCCAGACTGTGAGGAAGCTTATGGCAATCACCCCTGGCCATGTCCAAAAGAAGAGAGAACTGTTGCTGCCTAGGTTAGAAGAAGGGAGTCACCGCAGCGATCTTGAGTGATTCTTTCTAAATCTTCTGAAGTAACAGGGATACCAGTGGAAAAAGAAAAGCATCTGTCTTCCAGGCCTTCTTTCATGGAGTCCTAGAGCAGAATCTTGCCAGCTGACTGGTCAGAGAAGAGGCAAAGAGTTATAAGTGAGGAACTCCCCAAAAATAGATTAAATCTTGGAAGACCCCTAATCTAGTGTCCATTTGTGAGGGTCTGCCCTTGTCCTGCTCTGCTTGTCTGCCACAGTTTTGCTCTGATGGAGTGTAGGATGCCTGTAAAGTGAGACTGTGCTGAGAAGCAATGTCCCAGGCACCATAACTAATCTGTAAAGGGGGTACAATCTGGTTCTCTCTTTCCTGTTGATGTACCACACAACTGTGGTATTGTCTGAAACAACCTGAAGTCATGGGGACCAAGAATGATTTAGGGAGCTGACTGCCTTGATCATGGTAAGCATTTATTTTATATTTCTATGCTTATGTCAGTCCTTGTTGTCCTATACAACCCTGCACTTTTTATCCCTCCTGAAACTACTTCCCAAGCAAAGTCTGGGGCATCAGTACAGAATGACCGCTTTGCAAAAGGAAAGGAGAGGGGACACCTGGATTTAATATTTCTTGTCTCCACTAAATGATTTCCCTTCTGACAAACTGAGCACTGGAATTTGAAAGGACAAATTATGTTGGGGCTGGGACCAAACAGACTTCATATATCTGTTGTTCTCAAGTGAAGTCTTGCCAAGGTTATCATGGGAATCATAGATGCTATGAGATCCAAAATCCTGAGGTATTCCATCACAGTGACTGAAGTCTGAATGGAAATAGATCTAGATGTTTTTTTTTTTCCTGTGGAAGAAAAGCTCTTTAAACTGAGGTATCTAGCAGACACCCCAGAAACAATCCTGTGTGAAAGAGTCAAAAAAGACTTCTGAATGTTCTCTTGGAATTCCAGCACGTGTAAGAGATCTGTCACCCAAATTAAAGAAGATCCCTTACACTTTGAAAGAGAGTCTGCCAAAATAAGTCATCTAAATCGGAAAAATTAGGATATTCTGTAGACTGCAATGAGCTATACACTTTGTGAACACTCTTGGTGCAGTGGGAAGTCCAAAGGGTAAGGAACAGAATCAATAATGTAATCCAGGCACACAAACCCTTGATAATATAATCTAGCCAAACAAAACCTTAAGAAATGCTTGAAGTGTGGATGAATAGGGAAGTGATAAGCATATTTTAAATCTAGAGTTATTAGGAAATGTTAACGAGGAAGAGGGGCTAACAGGTTGTGGAGTGAAAGCATTTTCAACTTGGGCACCATCATAAACAGGTTTAGGAAAGAAAGACCCAAAACTGGTATCCAAGTATATTTTTCTTTGGCATCAAAAACATCCTCAAATAAAACCTTTTCCCACCTGGTAAGGAGGAATTTGTTCTCTCTCTTCCTGGGACAGCATATGATGGACAGGGGAAAATAAGAGTCTTACCCAGTGGATTAGAGATTACCCCATGGAAAGAAGGAATTTCTTTCCACTGCTCTCTGTAACCTTTATGAATGATATTCAGAACCCATTTGTCTGAAACTATCTGTTGCCAAAGAGAAAAGTAGATACTCAGACTTTCTGGAAGGAAAAAGAGACTGCCAGGGTGGGAGAGGGAGGGGAGACAAGGTGCCTTACCTAGTCATTCTGACTTGTTGGACTGTCCTTGGTTTGGGGGGGGGATTCCTGAATACTTTTTTGAACCCATTACCATTTCTGATTAGACATCTGTCTACCTACATATTGTTTTGACTGTTAATTTTGCCTTTTTTTTTTTTTTTTTACCAAAATTATATGAGGGGGTTAGAGAATCCCTCAGAAAATTTGGAAAATGAGGGCTGAAAAATATTAGAGATTCCCTGTATTAACTTACCTCCTTGTTATACTTTTTGATCACCTCTCCAGCAGATGGGTCAAAATCAATATCTCTGTTCAAAGAAGGTTCTGAGAATACAACCAGGCAAACCTCCTCAAAACAGTAGCAATGGCCAAAGGCCTTGAAGAGGTATTGACTGAATCATACACGGTCAGTAAACGGGTAGTGACTCGTACATTTGAAGAAACTAAATTAAAGATTTTTCCTCACAAGTAGAAACTACAGACAAAACATTCCCCATGCTTTCACATTCAGAACAAATGTTAACACATGAGCCTGACAGCTCAAAGTTCTGAAAAGTCAATGCTGCATAAGCATACACTATTCTCCCACACTTAATATTCTTCCCATCCTTATCAGAAAGAGTAGGACTGGAATTAATCCCAATGCTGCTAAACATTTAGTTTACTAAAGCTACAGCTGCTGTGTCAGGTTTGGGAACAGTGTATAAAAACTTAAAAGACTGACAAATTCTATACAAACTAATCTGCCTTTTTAAAGTCAGATGGCTAACTATCAGGAAAATATTCTCCAAAGCTGACACAACTGGAGGAACAGGTGAAGGCTCTGAAAATTCCTTCTGTAACTGCTCATACCATTTTGTGAGGGACTGGGAAACGTCAGAGTTCTCCCACTGAAAACACTGGGACATTCTGGTAACAATTTCAGAGAAAAGGAAACTCCCACTGGGAGAATCAGAAAATGAGCTCTTCTCTGAGTCTGAATCAGAGGGGAAAACACTGCCCATCCCTTCAACATCCTGTCCACATTCAGAACCTTGAATCTCTTCAGGAAGAGAGGTATCCGTCTTTCTTTCACCAGAAACCGTTTCATAAGAAGGATTAATAACCTGAATTAAACCCTGAGCCAGACCCAGTAAATTACTTCAGTTCATGGAAATTTGAGGAGTAGTAGACAAGTTTAGCTTCTGGTTTTCTTTTTGACAGGAAAAATGGGGACAGCATGTTATTAATGACATCAGCAGCTTCCCCTGGGATGGGCACAACATTCTGACAAACCAAGGAGGGGACTGTAACAGCTGCTGAGCAAGTGGTTAACCTCTGGCACATACTGGCTTGTTGGTTCTACAACAGAGGGATCCATTGCAAAAGATGATTGGTCTGTGGTACAACTAATGACCACAGCAGAGTCACCCACCCGCGGCTAAAGAAAATTGCTAGCCCACCGTGGTGGCAAAGGCTGTTTGCTTAACTTTTTGTTTTTATGGCTAGGAGGAGGACTGACCACATGACAGACAGACTGTTCCATGATCAAGTGAAAAATGGTGGCTCTTTTCCAAGGAAAATAGCAACAAATCTGGCAAGAATTTCAAATCTTTAAAAGTCACTTTTTTCACAGAAAAAAAAAACATAGTAAAAGGCACTTTAAAACATTTTCACAGCCCCAAAAAGTAAAATAAACAATTTCTCCACAGGAAAAAATGTTTTAAAATACTCTTAAGCAACTTTTAATCTGAAAGGGGAAAAAAAAAAAGAGTGCTCTTGTTTACATGACAGTCTATTAAAACAAACGTCTAGTTGTAAAATACTTCCATGAACAGGAAAATCTTATCAAATAAACAATTTTTAAAAAAGTCCCCCCCCCCCCAGAAAGGAATTTATCTACCCTGCAAAGGAACACCACAAGCCAACAAGTGATTCTTGAAAGCCTCAAATGAGCATATTTCAGTATCAAGAAAGCTCTGGAGGGCTTGGCACCCAAACTTGACTTTTTAGTCAGGTCAGCTCAGGCTATCAGCTTTGGTACAATGAAGATGGCCTGAAGCATTGGAAGCTTGCCAGCTGTTATATCCTTGCAAAATACGACCCTATATTGTTTAGGCTATGGCAGCAGTGACCAGTATGAACTTCATCAATAAAATATGCCCAGAAGGTAGCACAGTAATTCCCTGCAGAAAGTGAAAGCATAAAGTCCACAAAGATAAAATGTAAAATGTAGTGTAAAAGACAAAAGAAATGAATATGAAGCCAAAATGGTCAAGATATCAAACAGAAGGCAGCCACTCGGCCTTGGAGTCACAATGCATGTGCGTACGCACACAAACACACACACACATATATATATGTGTATGTAGATATACATAGATAAATATGATCTATATACATATGTATACATATACACACACAAATCCAGAAGAATGACTGCCAGACATTGTTTGACCAAAGTAGTAATGGGGGAAGCATTATTGCTCACCGATGTTTTTTTCAGTTCTTGGGAATTGCCATCAAAATAATTTCACTTGTGAATATATGTTTAGGGTATATCAATCATATCATCAGCTAAATTAATTTAAAAATGATGGATGGAGAGCATTACTGCTTGCATGTGTCTCTGTTTTGGTTCTTAGAAATGATACTAAAGTTTTTACTTTTCTGAATATTTTTGAATCACTGTAGATTAAAATGCAGTATACATGTTTATGAAGTACTGGTACTGAGTCTCCTCATCTGAATTTACCAACATGCCATAACTCATTAGGGGTATTGTGTGGTGTTAACAGACGTTTACAAACTGCAGTGTGCAATACCACATGACAGTTTGTCAGAGAGTCTCTGAAACGACTACCCTAAAAATTTCAAACCGAAATTCCCCACAATTAAAACGTTATACCTATACATTAATAGAGGAGCTACTTTCCATTAAAATATACTACAGAACATATAATTATCCTTTAACTACTAAATGCAAAATTCGACCATGAACATTTATCGACAATGAGGATCATAACCATATGTTAAGCTCCAATAAGTGTTTGTAACTCCTGGACCATCTTATACCTATCATACATTACTACTAACTATTAAATGCAATATGCAACCTGCAAATAAAACAGATGCCCATTTTATAAGTGCAATAAGGTACTTGGGGGATATTACTGCATGTCCAGGGATTATATACTGTATACTAACTGCACGGCTGCACAACCACAGAGAAAAAGAAAAAACACCATTAACAGTGAATCACTACTGGCACACAAACATCTATACATTTTGGGAATGTAACATGAAGGGGCATTACCAATCCACACACAACCTTCTAGACTCACTTCCCTATTAAGTCCTGCCCCCAGAAATGACATCATCACGTTACTTACATTTCCACACTTCTATCATTTATGACTCAGTCAAATGAGGTTTCAGTTAAGTCAGATTGCTTTTCAGTTAAATTGTTTAAACCATTTGAGGTTCAGTCAAATGCACTTTTATCAAGTGATATTAAATGGCATACATAAATATATATATATATATATATATATATATATATATATGCACACACACACACATATACATATATCACACACATTTGTATAGATGGATATATTTTATACGTTATTTTCTCATTTAGTTTCTTATACTCTTTCTTAAACATGCAAGACGCACTAAATACAAATGTCTATATCACAGACAAAGCACAAGCTTTTATCTACTTAACCAAATTGCTCAAATTAAGAGATGTAGGGGGAATCACATTGTAAGCAAGCCATAACTTTATTTTGTTACCTTAACACATTGACCTATCACGTTAGACTGCTCTGTTCTAACTGACTTATTTAAACAGATTATGAAAACAGAGTTGCTAGGACTCAGTTTAGGATAAAAAGGTTAGAGTTTGTTTGCAGTACCTTGTCCCAGTGCACTGAGTTATAGCACCATCTGTCTCAAAATTCTAAATTTTCCTCTCAGACTTGTCTCCTAAATGAAGACAGGATTCACATACTTTTAAGAACACTGTCTACGAAAGCTAATGGCATATTCTTAACACTGCATCCAGGATACACCCCCAGTCACTGTCAAGCTTTTTCTGCTCGGAATACCATCAATGGGCATTCTGCATTTTTCCTTAAAGAAATACTGCAGCTCAAAACTTTAAAGAATCATTTTGCCAATTCCTTCTTGCAGCATAAACACTTAAGGCTACATCTGTTATTCTAGCTGAGTTAGCCACCCATCATGAGACTATATCACTCTTACAACATGCAAAGTCATCTTTCAGACAAAACTCAAACTGATGACGTTGCAGGAAATCCTGAGTAACTAATGGAAATTCAAAAAAGGAGCACAGCTGTGTCAGACAGAATCGGTGAAAAGTGGCACAGCTTCTGTAAATCACTGAAGTCATTAACTTTTGCACAAGAGGTGGCTTGAGCACTCTGAGCAAAGAAACAGGGCTCATGGTAAAACATATCTGCTTACATTAAGGTGCAAAGGTGACGGACAAATCAATGTGTATAGACTATTAACTTTATATCATTATTTTTCTAGGAAGAGTAACTCAGTATTTCAGTCTTATCTGTAGCACCACTGAAAGCTACAAGAATGACCATAGCTTCAAATAATACTCCCTGTATAACTAGGGATATTCCTCTAAGCATCAACGTCTCTGTCATTTCTTAGTTTAAAATAATTTTTGGCAGTAGCTCTGTCTGGGACCATTGCCAGACACAATGGTTGAAATTATTTCATTTGCTGAACCCTCTTATCTGCTGGAAGGCACCAAATCAGAAAGGGATATTTGTTCTGGGAAATCCATACTCTCCTTTAAATTTTAGATTGATTTCTACACTAAAAACCACAAAAGTCAGATATGTAATGCATGTACTTTTAGAGCACATAAACATCCTTTCACTGTAGGGCTTACTTGCCAAAGAAGTAAATTACAGTGGAGAAGTTTTGTTTTATGCCTAGGCAAGGATGATTATTAATTCTAATGCATAATACCCTTACATTCACATCTGGGAATCAGGCAGAGGTACACAAATGTAAGCAAATTAATCAAGATGATACAACCTGAAATATTCAGCAGATGCCTGTACTAAGCTCTAATGGCTTCTCTTACAGTAATACATTATGTACATTCCTTGAAATGTATGAAGAAAAAAATATGCAGGTAAAGGAATGATGGAGCAGCAGCTTATCGTAGTGCATCAGTACCATGATTATGCACAAAAATTCACAGCATTTAGGGGTGATTAACAAAAGCTACCACATTTATAAACAAAGTGTGACAGAATGAAGTGCCTAACAACTTTTAAAGCCATTAGCTTTATATAGGGGCCCTTTGAAGGCTGTTAAAGTACTTTGCGTGCCTACACTTTTTTTCTGTAACTAGTAGTACATGGAGAAGATAAATTTTCATTCGCTATAAATAATTATGCTTGGTTCACTGATGATACCACTTTGTAATTTGTTCTTGACATGGATACCAAGACTCACCCATTGAGCTTTGCTCCAAGGCTTAATTTCTTGGCATCCACATCTCAACCACATAAAATACTGGCTAGTACCGGAGACCAAATCACTTTTCTCACCATAGTAAACACTGATCATGCTCCAGAAACAGCAAAAAGACAAACCTGCTAACTACTTTACTGATGTCAGAAAAGTGCACAACAAATTTTGTTACGTATCTTTGACAGAACTTATGATTACACTGCAGCACCCACACAGCATCCACAACAAAAAGCAGCCAAATGACGTATCGTGCTGCTGCTACATAACAAGGCAAAACTGAGGCTCAATGAAGTGTTCAACAGTTCTGAAAGCTGATGGGTGGTACACTTTGCATCTGACACTATCTGGCAGCATTAAGTGGGTAACAGCTTTCAAAATGTAAAACATTTTGCACTCCTACGTTTTCCCCACTCTGGGAGTGGAAGTACATTGGGCCAGCTAAAGCTCTGTCATACAAGGACTCAAGATTAGGTCATAGATCATGACAGTATATTAAGGCATAGTTATGTGCTATTGAAGCACTGGTAGTCAAACAGCTTTAAGTTCATTCAATTAATGACTTTTACTGCCCTGTACTCTACAGTATTGTGTAAGCTAAAGGAGCTCTTTCGAAGGGATCTGGCCTTTTTCCCATTGTTGGGTGAATGTGGATTTGGGCATATATAATTTATGAAGGTAGAGGGGGGCTCCACCTTCACATGGGGTGTTCAGGAGGACTTGCCCCAGAAGAAAAGTTTTTTTTTTTTTTTTTTTTTTTTGTGTGATTTCTGTGTTTTTGATTTTTTGGTGAGTCGAAAAGTTGAGCTTGAATTGCACACTGGTAAATTTTATTAACGTGTACTCAACATGGATTCAAGAAATTCATATCTTGAACTTTCCTCTTGAGGTGAAGTCCTTGAATTTATTTCTCAAATATACACAGACTGGTTATGATTGGTGATGTGACTATTATCTATTATTTTACCTGTGTAATATGTGTTATTTGTCTAAGAACAAGCTTTGTCAAAGTGACCGACTATTTTTTTACCAAGTTATCAAAGTTTTACTTTTTTTACTGTTATTGTTGTAGTAAGATAACATCTCATTTTATTATGACTACATCAAATAAACCTCAACTGTTATGAATATGGAATCTTGTCACCATCATTCTGAAATCTGCACATCACCTGGTGACAAGATTCCATTTTCATAATAGTAAAGAAAACACTATAAAAACTAGAGAGAGGGTGTCACTGTGAATATTCTGCTTGATCAATGAAATAGGCATTTATTTATGGAATTCATTCCCTTAACTGGTTAAGTGATCTAAGCTCACGTGCTAAATTTCAGGGGGCAAAATGTGAGTACAGCCTGGAAATATAATCAGTGCCACACGTTTTGCCGATTTGAGCATGAGACTCAAACCCAAAACTAACTGCATAGAGCTAGTTAGCAGTTTGTAACAAGTTACGCAAACTAGTGAGACATCAAGAAAGCCAGTTGCAGATCTGTATGCATTCTGCTTTAATACAATTACAAAATTATAAACAATATACATTATGCAGCATACAAAGCACAGCAATACTGAACTCTCAATCTGCAGTTCAAACAGATGTTTGCTGTTATTTCAAGGAGGACTCCCATCTTCATTTCAGAATTCTAGCAGTTCTAATTTCTGACTGCCATTTATGAGGACAAAGACCACACACTACAGTGCAGCATGAAGTTAATGACACGGCAGCTTGTTTTCCTTCCTATAAATGAACTTATGTACATACACAAATTACTAACTACATTTGCATTTAACATTATGCAATCAAGCCAGTGGTCACTTCTTGAAATTCACAAAAATGTGGAATAAGAAAATAACCTTGCTCAGATCTAATAATTCACTTCTTGAGAATTTATGACTAACCATCAGTCAGCAACACATTTAAAGATGAAAACAGATAAAAATTACAGCTGTGGTTTCAAGTGGATGGAAAAATATATAATCATATTGACAGGAAGGCTAAAGATGTAATTTTGATTGCTTATTGTGTGGGATGACTGTCGCTGTGCACCATTTAGTGGTCACAAAGCCTGAGGTAAGGCTATGATGGAACATGGTACTTAGGTGGGGTGCCAGTTTGTTCTGTAGTTCATGTAGAATGCAGCCTGGGATGTTGCCAGGTCCCATGGATGCTGTGTTCTTGGCTTTGGAGAGTGTGTTTTTTACCTGTGCAGCCGTGATTATAGGAACTTTGCATTCTTCCAATACAGAGATGGACCTTTTAGGGGGGTGAGGGGGGGGGGGTAGCACTGAACCTATCTGCCAGGATGTTGGCAATATCAGTTGGTTCTGTATATTTAGTGCCACTGTGCTGTAACTCAGAGCAGATCTGAATGTTGCCATTGAGATTCCTGACATAACTATAGAATGCTTTGTGGTCGTCTTTAGAATCAGTGGTGATTTTGTTTTCATAACTAGCTTTGGAGGATGTTATGAGGGATCAGCTTCTTACTGAGGCTGACCAGGGAGTTCCTCCAATCATGGGATTTTACTCTTTTTTTTGCAACAGTTTCTTCCTTCTGTTGTAGAGTTTGTTTATGGCAGGGGACCATCAGATTGGCTTCCTTTTTTGGAGGATAGCATCTTGGTTCTGTTAGGGATTGCACGATCCATGCACTTGTGTAAGTGCTTATAAAGTGCATTTGTGTAGGATTCAGCAGTCGTACCTCTATTGTCCATATACATGGGTGCTGTGAAGTTTGCCACTGCTGTCTTAAGAAGCATGAAGTTGGCTTTGGAGAAATTTTTTATGGTGGTTTCCCTAATGGGGGGTGGGGGCGGGATGTGGATGTCTAGGGTGATTAGCTTGTGTAGTAAGGAAATCATTCTATGTGGTGCAACTTATAAATGAAGATATGGCATCTAGGTCTAATGAAGTTGTTATTCCACTGTATTCAGCATTCATCACACCCATCATTGACTACAATGCTCCCTTTGGTATGTACCTTGCCAGGTACATACAACAACTGAAGAGTCCACAGAGGTTTCTCACTAAAAGAACGAGTCATAAGTAACCTGTCCTATGCAAACCATCTCAAGGTCATGTGTATTCTGTCTCTTTCAGGCTGTTGAGGGGAAATTTAGGTCTCATATAAAAGACACTGAAAGACCCCACTCTGATAGACCTCCTGCATATCCACAAATCAGACGGTGTCAGAATTACCCATTCTAAAGATTTAACCCTTGCCTGTGAAATAAATAAGATCTGTTGGACACAGAGGTTTGCATTCCAGAGATGACCCCTTCTCTGGAACGGGCTCACATCCATGTGAAGCAGATTTCCCCCCAACCCAATTAAAGTATGACCTGGACAATTGGATGAGGAAATAAAATTTATCCCTGGTTTGGCACCTATAATCTCCGCGGTGGTGGTGCTGCAGTAGCATTGTCACCTCACAGTAAGATGCTGTCTGGTTCGATTCTCAGCTAAAGCTTCTTCTGCATGGAGACATGCATGAATGGGCGTACCTTCGTTGAAGGTTGTGCGTCAGGGCTGGTAACTCGGCACGTAAAAATCAACTACCAATCATTAGCGGACCGGAGTTCCGCTGTGGCGACCCCTAACCGGGAAAAGCTGAAAGACACAACAACAGGAGTTAGTATAAAAAAAACACAAGGTACAGGTTTGATTCTCACCTTTGGCCACAGTCTAATTATTCTCCCAGAGGCAGCCACATCTCTGGAATAGACTTCCCATAAATGTTGCTGACCCTCTTCAAACACAACCTTGATGAGTGGTTGGGAAACTACAAATTTGTCCCATTGATTACTGTTATAGCATTATTTATTTTGTGGTTCATTAAGTTGCAGACCATAGCACACAGCCCTTGTGGAAGTCCTTAAAAATAGCCTTGTTCTATGGGTCCTGATTTTCTTTGGCATTTCTCAACAGTTAATCAGCCTATCTGATAAATTAGTCCATCTTTTAACAACAGGACTCATTCCAGAAGAGTGGACCAAGCCCTATAAGGTACAAATAAATGAAGATAGCAACAAACACATTTCCAGCTTTCATCCCCTCAGTCTTACCTATACAGATGATGGTGAGTGTTTTGAATACTATTTCGTACTAAAGTTAATATGGGCACTGCATGGATGAAACCCAGAATGAGTTTGGTAGTAGATGATGGAATCTTGACATGTTAAGTTAGGTTTTATTAAATAATCTTTAGATTAATGCATCAAGCAATAGATTTCACTGTCAATTCTTTAGATTTCTTTAAGATCTGACACAAAAATGTATTGCCTGAAATTAGATAAGTTAAACAACCTTAAATGTACTCATTAAATTATAAGGTGGAGTGAGAAACCGTTAATTATGGAAACGCAGTTGTACCAGTTGGTATTAGGTTGACCTTGAACAGCATAAGAGCAGTTATTCATTGGGGCACAATACTTTATAACCTGATATTCTCCGATTTCCCTTTGTCTATTATGTTCTGGCTTTACAAATACAGTGCAGACTGCAAAATATGAGCCAAATACAAGAAAGTACAGAACTATAGCATGTAAAAACTAACACAGAATAAACTAATACTTGGAGGAAGGGACTGAAGACTAATACAAACAAAAGCAAAACTTTTTTGGAACAACTACTGATTTACCAATTAGTCTATGAAGTAAGAAGTTACCTATTTGTGAGCATATATGGGATTTAGGCATTCACATTTTGACACCCCACCTCTGGGCTAGTAATGAAGGAGTTTCAATCCTCACCACTGGCACCTGTGCGAACGTTCACTGTGAGGATAACAGGCACACATACGGTATCTCCAGATTTAGCCCTTTACATCAAGCACAATTTCTCTTAAGAGCACACAGCGACCACAGTTAGTCCAGGGGCTGGTTCCTCTCTCTTTCTCCATATCCATAATAATAATACTCAATGGCACAGATATGCAGTTGAGTTCTTATCCAGGGTTCCAAGCCAAGTCCTTCAACACTCTTTCTGTCTAACCAGAGCTTTGTGTCCCTGCCCAAGTATCTGACAGACACACACACACACACTGAGATTTGATTTGTATGCACACATACCCACCCAAACACACCCACACCTGAGAAAGGCTGGCACAGGTTTACTAGCTAAGCCCCCTTTTGCCCAGACTATAACGCAGTTATCACCATCACCAGAAGCCCTTGCCAGCTACTTTAAGGCCCTTAACAAAGGGTGTCCAATTTTACTGTGCTATATTAATACTAATACAAATAGTAGTTTGACCAAGAGCAAAGCTATTAGGAGTGGTGCACACAGTGTCACCAAATAAATATGCAAATACTCTCAAAGCATAAATATCTCTACAAAAATCAGCCACAAAGAAAGGTTTAAATACATTTAAATAGTAAATAATAAAAGAGCAAGGGAATACTAAATATCTATTCACAGTGACAGAGTTGAAAATCACAGGAAATATTCAAAACAACAATGAAGGACAGACTCAGACAAATAGAAAAAAAACATCTAAATTAAGTTTCACTATATTCCTGACTGAATCTAAGAGAATTGCTATTCCTTACTTACTTAATACAGCAAGGCAGATGATGTGGTGAATGGTCCTTCTTGTCAGTCCCAACACAAAATAAGAATGCTCAGTCTCACTAAGTGACTTCTCAAAATAATATCTAATATATTACTTCTGGGATAGCTTGCAGAATAACATCACTTCTGGTCATCTGACTTCTAGTTCCCATGCAAAGCCCCATTGCTGGAAGCTGGCAGGATTTAGCAACTGCTTGTAAAAATACACACACACACACACACACAAGGGCTTTTGCTCAGATCTGTGGCAGGTGCTAGAAGTCATAAAACAATTTCATACATCCATGCTTTCAGAGTAGTAATTAGTTCATGCCAAAGACAACAGAGAAAGCTGCCTAGTACAGACTTGGTCTTTGGCTGCACTGAAACTTGTGAGATAGCATATTTATGGCCTAGCATGTAAAGTAATTTAATTTCGGATATATTTTAAAGTTTGCTGGACTGAGACTAACATTCCAGTTTCCATTGTTAAAACATATACATAGTGCATGTACATTTGTGTTCTATCCAGTAGAGCACACTGTGAATACATTTCATATACAAGCACTTTACAAATACATTTTAAACAGAAATGTCTTCACAAATCAATTTGATATACACATGACATACAGTTCTAATACATCTGTACACAAGCATCTTGCATAAATCAGTTTGATATTCAGAAATGACATACAATTTATAAAATTCCAGCTAGCTGTGCTGGCAGTACCTCCAATTGTCACAACTGTTTATAATCACAATTTCCAGTGAAGGCTCAGTGACCACGGGATGTCAAAGTACAGTTGTTTGAATCCTGTGTTGCCGAACCTTCATTTGTGCAAGTCCCAGTTCAGGCAATGTACAGTACATTCACACATATGAGGTCGATCTTTTAGAGGTCGTGGTACAGTGGGATTGGGAAATTTACCCTTTCCCCCACTGTACTGCGATATTGGAGTTGTAATATATAATTTGCAGGGGGTGGGGGGAACAGCCCCCCCATGGGGGAGTGCAGGCAGCTTGCCCCCCTGCAAAAATTGTCACATCCAAAAACTTAAACCGTGCACTCCTTCAGCTGACCAAATACCCGCTGAATACCTACAAAAGGCAGCCAAATCTATTGTCTACCCCATTTCCATTCTTATCAATAGAGCAATCACTGAAGGACACATACCTAGCATATGGAAGGTCTCCCATATTATCCCCCTTCATAAGGGAGGTAACTCCACTGAACTCTCCAATTACCGTCCCATTGCCCTACTGTCTCCCCTAGCAAAGATCATGGTAAAATGCATCCATAAATAGACCACCTAATCCATAATAACTTACTTTCCAACTCTCAACATGGTTTCAGACCTTCACACAGCACTACTACTGCCCTTCTTTCCTTCACTCACTGTATCAACAAAAACCAAAACCTTAATATGCTTTCCTCTGCACTGTTTATAGATCTGTCTAAGGTGTTCGATATGGTAAATTACCAGTTACTTATAAAAATCCTCAAATCTCTGTCACTAGATGCATTAGCTATAAAATGGTTCCAATCTTATCTGGATAACAGACAACAGGCCATGCTTTGGCACAATATTCTATCTACCCATCAACATAGGGGTCCCCCAAGGGTCCATATTAGGACCTCTCCTATTTTCTATATTTATCAACGACCTTCACCTAGCAATCCCCCAAGCTACATGCATACAATATGCAGATGATTCGACACTTATATGCTCAGCCACATCAATATCTGAACTTCACTCCCTTACCCAAAAGGTCTTTAACACAGTTGAACTATGATTTACTCGACGCTGTCTCCTTCTAAACCCCAAAAAATGAAACTCCTCCTTTTCACTCCTACTTGTAAGTCCCCCCAATAGACTTCACAGTAACATCCAATAACAGTACTCCTATATCCACAGACCCAATTACCAATCACCATAGATAACCACCTTAACTTTGACACCCATATTAATAATACCTTAAAAGCTGTTAATAGAAAACTGGGCTCTCTCTACAGGATCAAACCCTTTCTCTCTGCTGCAGCAAGAATAACTATTGCTCACACTCACCTAATGTCTTCTCTCCTCTATGCCTCACCCATATACACCATTTGTGTCTTTTGGCTTTTCCTGGTTAGGGGTCGCCACAGCGGAACTCTGGTCCGCTAATGATTGGTAGTTGATTTTTATGTGCCAAGTTACCAGCCCTGACGCACAACCTTCAACGAAGGTACACCCATTCACGCACGTCTCCACGCAGAAGACGCTCTAGCTGAGAATCGAACTGGACACCGTCTTACTGTGAGGTGACAACGCTACCGCAGCACTCTAAAAATAACCTTAATAAAGTGGAAAATGCGTACAATAGCATAGCCAGATTTGCTACAGGTAAACCTTTCAGAACCCACCACTGTACTAACCTAAAGCAACTAGGATGGCTTGAATTACAAAATTAGATTAAATTCCACCCACTTACCATTGCCCACAAAACCCTTTACCATCCTACCAATACCCCTATACTTTCTACCCTCATTATCCCCTACAACAATCTAAGGTCATCACATAGACTTCTAGTAAATATTTGTAAGTCAAACAATAGGGCTGCAGACTCACTTTTCTCTAATGCTGTTGGAAAATCCTGGAACCTTCTTTCTAGCGAACTTTCCTCATTTCCCTCTATATTACTCTTTAAAAGCAAACAAACTATTTCTCAGAACACACTGGTTGTGCCCCTGTACCACACTGACTGATCTACCTACTATTCTTCTCAATATTCCTGTTCCTTTTCGTAATAACTGACCTTGACCTTTCTAGATTTTTTTTACTTGTATCCTCTTAATTTCTTTAAGCAGACTAGTTATTAACTCTTATACTGATTATTACAGCTCCTACTTTTTGTTTTCCTTCTCTATGTCAACTTGTTTACTAATATATTATCTAACTCAGCTGCTATCTTTTTATATGTTGTATTGCAACTACATTTATTGTATTGCAACTAAATTTGTATTCTATTAAGTGTATTTGTATATTTAGCACAATGCTATGAACAAACGACCACTGTGATTATTCCCTGTTTTTTTTCTTGCAACGTTTAACATTCAAATTAATCTTTGTATAATGTGATTATATTTTTACTTCCTTGGAGCTTATCTCCCCGGGCCTCTACCGAAAATGGACATATATCCAGTTAGACTAGCCCGGTCGCCAAATGTAAAATAAATAAATAAATATTCACTTTCTTTTAGGGGAAAATGAACCTCTGGAAAACTCGTGTCTTTTAGCCTCTTTCAGTTTTACAGAGGGTAATTAAGGAGGTAGGCAATTTATTTTCTTTAATGCTTCCTAGCTTAGTAGCAAACACAGCTGGCATATTTTTTTCATTTATTAGTTTTTTTCTCAACAGCAATGAAAGCATCTGATTATTATCATGGAATACAGTTTCACAACTTGATAAGAATGCTATTTCATATTTTTGCAAATGATGAAGAAAGGCCTTTAAGGCAACCCTGGACACAGCTACACTGCTGCCAATGAAAGCAAGGGATCTTTGAGGAATATACGAGATGTACAGAAATATACAGACATGAGAGAGAGGGACCAACTCTCCCACTAAACTGCAGGCAGAATTACAAACATTGACTTTTTTAATAACAGATACTGAAAGTATGACTCCAAAACCTGCATAAAATTACATTGTAGTTATAATTTCGTTCAATGTTAGCTTTAGGACCCAGTTTAACATTTTTTTGTATCTCAGAATAAGCAAAGCACAGAAAAATTGTTTTGTATGCTGACTTACTGAAGAGTCACTGTATAGGGAGATAATACTATTACTGCCTGTTTAAGGCAGATATGACATGTAACATTAACAAGGCAGCTGATGTTCTAATAGTGTTTGACCATCTTATAGTACCAGAAGCATAGCTACAGTAGGGTGAAGGGAGCATCCATCTCAGCTCAAAATGTTAGGAGGTATGATCAGCAGATCCCAGTAAGTCTCAAGTGCAATACCAACATTCAGAAACGACTGTCAGTACTGTATTCATTGCCAGAATTGAAGCAGTTCAGTGCTCTGTGTGTGGCATAAACAATAGCAGCTGCTTGCTGAAAATGTAGCAAGTAACTTGCAACAGATTCAAAAGTATAGATTTTCCGCTGAGTTGAAAAGTGTAGATTGTAGACCTGGCTTACTCCTAAAGTAGTGTGGAGTGCCATATTGGATTGTGAATGAACATTTTTTTTGTATGTTAAATGTCTTCTAAAAATATTCATTGATATGCACAAGCACTTTTAGCTCTTTTTATAATGGCAGTCTACTTGTGCAGCTATGTGCACTGCTGTTCTTCGGCATGTTGCACCACCAATTTGTCACTCTGAAAAATGTTGATGACTTCTGCAACTGGAGCTTGTTCTTGCATACATGAACTTGCTTCTTCACTTCTTTTTTTAAATTACATAAGTTAGGCAATATATGCAGAATATTTAATGCATAGTACTGCTGCAGTGAATGCTGCGTCACATGATCCTGCACATTGAGTCTGTTTGAACTAAAGCTTTGAGTCTGAGATGTAAAAAGCAATGGGTGTTGTTCACAGTTAAATACTCAGCTGCACAATGTACTGCTCAACAAAAAGACAACTCAGATGGGTCCCTATTGCAGTTCAAAGACCAAGTGCAATCATCAGATCAGATAGAATTAAAGCAGAATTACAGGAAACTACACACCAACTTCAAAACTAGTGCATCTTGGAATATTCCCTCTTTTCTGAAGTACAGACTTCTCCAAATTATTAAATACAAGAACTGAGGGTGTGGGAGTGAAGTCACTCACACTGTGGAATTATCCCCCTTGAAAAACATTTCTTTTCAGGTGCAACAGCAACTGCTGTACTTTGCTGTTACATTCCAAGGACTGCATATACTTTTCTTGAATTGCAGGTTTGCAGAGGAGTCAAAAATTCAAAATTAAAAAATAAAAAAATGAACAGTCTCACCATGACTGTAGGACAAAATTACTTTATTATAAAAAAAATGAGTAAGCACTTTCACAACCTGTCGCTTCCTCAGACTCTCACAGTAACAGCACCTGCTCCCTGTTTAAACACAAACGCATCCAATCAAACAAATCAGTTGTATAACAAGGGGGATAAGTTCACAGTGCGAGTGACTTCATATACACAACACCTCATTAGCATTGTCTGAAAATGTGTAAAAAATTTAATTATGGGCGGCACAATGCCAGGGCACTTCTATGGGTTAGGCTTGTAAAGGCCTCAGGACCATTAACCTAGTACACACCTATGAACCTATGAATCACACACTCCTCTACTTATAACAATGTAGAATCTCAAATCTACTTTACTGCATGTTTTTATAATGTGGGAGTAAACCAGAGAACTTGAAAGAAAGCCAAACATGCACAGGGAGGACATACTGACTACACATCATCAAAAATAAGTGGCACATGTTATCAAAATTAAACTTATTGGACAACACAAGTCATGTTTTTGTTCTGCTTGGTATTTTGGGCTTAGAGACTTGTCCCTTTTTAACTTGTTTGCAAGGAATCTTCTACAGTATCCAGTTCTTGGACATTTGAAGGGCAACCATAACTTTCTCATTTTTTATTGCAATGCTCATAACAAAGTCAAGTATTTTCATTTTCATGATTTCCTAGCTGAAATCATTTCCACCCAGAAGAGTGCTAAATTCCACTAATGAAAAAAAAATTCTATGCTCCACTAAACCATCAATGTCTCTAGCTCCATTTCTTCTATTTCTGATCTGAAATGTCTTTAATGCAAGCAGCAAACACTTTCAAAGCTTCAAGGAAACTTGAAAGAAAAGTAGAAACTTTGAATTTAGTCTTTTGAGCTGTATGTCATTGCAAGTGGGATTGGCACACTATGTTTTCTGTTTTCACCAATGTTCCCTCATGCTGCAGGCAAGAAAGCAGTTAAGGTACTAAGCACTTTAAGGAGGAAAAGACAGGTAATGTTCCTGCCATGAAAAATAAGTGTCAAGCATATATCAAGTCAGGGAAGAATAATCTGGTTCCTATTAGAATGACGAAAATGCATTTTGTCGAATGCGTTTTTGTCGACACATATAGAGCAAACAGGCAAAACAGTGAAGCGGCTGTTCAGTGAATTCTTTCCCTGAGAAAGAAGTCGTTTGACCACTTTGTTGCTTTGCCGTGTTCTGCAGTGTAGTGTGGTCCCTTGTCCAGTATAGCTCCCGAGCATGAATGTGCAAGAGTTACTGACCTTAGGGTTAGGGTGCGGGTTAAGGTAAGTGCATAGATTTTAAAATGTTTACTGTTTTTTTTTTCCATTAGATGTATGGTTGGGTTATGTGCCTATGTTAGTTGTTTACTGTTTTTTTTCGGGGGGGGGGGGTACAATTAGGGTTAGGGTATATGTTTGGAAGTGTTTTTTTTTTTTTTTTTTTTTTGGTTGGAACAGCGATTTCTTTCCCTAGGAAAGAAATCGCTGTTATGTGGTTTCGACATTTTCAGCTTTCACTGAAAATGTGTCGATGAAACATCGTTCGCTGTTTTCAGCTTTTGATGTTTCAATATAGATCCAGAATAATCTATATGCAAAGAACTTGTTTTCCATTAGAAGTCAAGGGGTTTCTAAGTCAGTAGCTACATATGAAACGGAACTGAAGCACAGAACACTAGAATGAAAGTCTGGTGACATAAGATTAACTGATAAGACACAGAATTGTGTATGGGATTAAAATCTTCACCTTAAAGGCAGACTAATAAACTAGCATGACTTAAGACTGGCTAAAGCCACTGAAGTGAGCTTTCAAATACAGAACTAAAAAGCTTGAGTGAATCATTAGAAGTATGAAAAACAAAAATAAAGACAAAACAAAGCATAAAGATGTCAAAATAAAACTAAATACTAAAATCTGAACACTCTATTCAAGATCACTCAGTAATAATCAAGCAGAAACTATAGCTAATGCAGCCAATGTGGCTAGAAGCACAATACATAGCAAAGCATTTAATAGAGTTACAGGCCTTATTTAGGGGGGTCTTAACCATTTTGCAAGAGCCTGTAAGTCAAAGTAAAGTACGGAAGAAAGATGTGTATCAGAGGGTAATGAGTACAATAAAGTTGCACAGATGTTGTACACAAAATGTGCTGCTGTAGGCAGTTAAAAGTATTACTGGTAGCCTAATAGCAGCAGCAGCAACAGCAACATAGATAAATGTTTTACAGAAAAACACGATTGTTAAATACATGTCTTAGTTTGACACAAAAGCTAAACACGAAGTGTCTGAATCTACATGCAAAGCATTATTTTTCTTCTATAAAGGGTACAAGTCACTATATACTCTTTTGGCATACTCGGGGCATGAACTGATGCCTCTGGGACAGATTTATTTATTTATTTATTTATTTGCAGTTGATTTACCAGGATAGTCCATTGGGCCAAAAGAACCCGTTTTCAATGGAGTCCTGGGGAGAAAAGCTCCAATACAGACAGCTGATTAGACTGTGAACAAGTGTAAGAAATACATATTAACTTTTCAAGAAATGTCCTTATAAAAGTAATTAAAGCAAACATTTCACATCCCAATGTTATTGCGAGGCACTTGATATGATTAAAAGCATTTACTGTACAATTAGAGTGGTTTACTGGTGATGGAGTCAGAGCATTAATTCTGATAATACTGATGTGGCGGAGAGTCAAAATGCATGCACTTTTGCAAAGTACAGTTACAAAGTAATTTTATATGTTCACATATAGTACAGCCACCTAGCAGTATCAGACACTAAAGGACATTATATTAGACACACAGACGCATGGTATGATAAAAAATATTAATTAAAACCAATACTGACGTGACAAGCAGATGCTATAAAATATCTTACTTGATAAATACTTTATTACAAGTTAACACACAATTCCCAAAGTAATGAAAGTGTGTTGCAAAGTACTGATGACATTTTGATTCATATTCTGGTCTGTTTCAGTGCTTTGTTTGTCTTTAGGGAATGTCATGTTAAGATTTCCTATGATATAATACCCACTGGTTCACATTTAGAGAACTGTTTTGGTTGCGCTAAGAGCTACAAATGAGCAAGAAATGAAGTTCACAGAAACTAGGGGAGTCATAGTTAAGTAAACAGCGCTAAGTAAATGGACCAACAGCATGTAACAGTAGTGAAGGTGGACAAAATGACAATATGCATTAGCCTCAAAACTTAAGAGAAAAACAAAAAGTACCTTATCCAATTCAGTCAATTGAAAATATATTTATGTTGATGTGTAGAGCTAAGTTGCTTTTTGCTCTTCATACTAACCGATGTTCTGGCAAATTAAGCTTGATGAAGCTGGTTCAAAGGTATGCATAAGCTTAATACACTCATAGGTCGATATAGGCTACTAATGTTACTGGTTCAAATATCTGCTTTTGCATAAATGACTGAAGGGACACCTTGTATTTTCAATATAACTGACCACCTAATCTGGACAATTACTAGGTAGGAACATAACATGCACTTGGAAAAAAGTGTTGGACTGAGACAATGAGACTAGAGGCAAAACAAAAGAAAAGTAGATATATTTAGCTTTTCTCAAGTACACTGGGCCTACGTTGCCTTCAGAAGTCATTAAAACTGATGCTGGTAAAGTTAAAATAGGATGCAAAACTTTATGACAAATCAATCACCTCATATATTCCCAAAGTATGTTACATTATCAGTCCAAGTATTTCCCTAGATTGTCAGATGTAATAACACTCCTCATAGCTCTGGTCAAAGAGGTAAGAGAAAGGTTTTGAAATGTTTAAACATCTGCTCACAACAACACATGCTTAAAGTCTTTGATGTATCACTGCTTACTACTCCGCAGGATGATGCTAGTTAGCAAGATCTTGCTGTAGTCCCACTGCAAGAAAGAAGATCAGCAGCTCT
>NC_056743.1:944386792-944571792 GCF_019279795.1 Protopterus annectens | reverse complement strand
GCAATGAGCAAATGGAAGGAATGAATCAGACAATAAAAAATTGTATCAGAAATTAAGAAAAAGGCTGAGTCTTCACATTGTCTGTTCCTGAGCATTACAATGTACCATTACAGTTTACGAATTTGTCTCCGACACGGCTCTTAATGGTTAGATGTTTAAAGTCAAAGATACCAACTCTTACTTTACTAGCACCTGATAGTTAAGTTGCTGAAGGTAGGTAATGCATAAAAGTTTAGCTTTTACACACCATCCAGAATTTTTTTTTTAAAGGGGAAGAGAGTAAGGCTGAAATCAGCGTTTAATGGTTTAAGGCAGTTATTTATCTTCTGCAGCAAAATGAGGCAGAATTGATAAAGTCCATCCTGATATGTTAATCATGTATTTATTTTATGACATAATAGATTTTCAAAATATCTTGTGTTATTATTATTACTTCTATCATTTATCATTACAGAAAGCTGCATTCTGGTGTCCAGAAACCTGTGCTGTGTGTGGTGGTGGGGGATACACTTCATTGAGAACAGACTACATTCTGGAAGCGGGTATACAGTCACTGAAGTCCTGACTATGCCCCTGACTGAAACTAAGCCTTATTCAATATCAGTGCATTGTTTCAGTGCAGTTTAAGGCACTGTAAGTGATTCTGCAGATTACATTACAGCATATCTGGTACAGTTCACTGATATAGAAGTGTAAAGAAGGAAGACTACTTTGTTGCCTGTATAGAGCTTACGTGCCCACTAAAATCTTCTCAGTGAAAAATATATTGATGGGTAATAAGTACGCTGAAACAAAATTTTCATTACTGATTAATCCTGACCTTAATGAGGACAGGCTTTCAATAGACTTTCAAGCTACTAATAGAGAAAAAAAAATCTAATCATCCTGTTACATGCAAGTATTCTATGGAAGGAAATTGTAAAAAAGCCAATTTATTATAGTGAATGTTCACAATATGTAAATGTTAAAAAAGTTGTGTTACTTTTCCTGGTTCAAAATATTTCTGTTTACATCAAAAGGCATAGTTACTGTACTTATATCTCTCCCTCCCTCCCTCTCTCTCTCTCTCATCTACAATGGATATAAAAAGTTTACACACCCCTGTAAAATGCCAGGTTTTTGTGATATAAAAAAATGAGACCACAATAAATGATTTCAAAACGTTTCCCACCTTTAATGTGACCTTTAACCTGTACAATGCAATTGAAAAAACAATCTTTTATGGGAAAAAAATATAAAAAAAAATGTACAATAACCTGGTTGCATAAGTGTGCACACCCTTAAACTAATACTTTGTTGAAGCACCTTTTGATTTAATTACAGCATTCAGTCTTCTTTGGTAGGAGTCTATCAGCATGGCAGATTTTGACTTGGCAATATTTGTCCACACTTCCTTGCAAAAGTCCTCCAAATCTGTCAGATTGCGAGGGCATCTCTTGTGCACAGCCCTCTTCAGGTCACCCCACAGATTTTCTATTGGATTTAGGTCTGGGCCATTTCAAAACTTTAATTTTCTTCTGGTGAAGCCATTCTCTTGTCGATCTGGGTGTATGCTTGGGGTCATTGTCATGTTGAAAGGTGAAATTCCTCTTCATCTTCAGCTTTCTATTAGACACCTGAAGGTTTTGGCCCAAAAGTGACTGGTATTTGGAACTGTTCATAATTCCCTCCACATTTACTAAAGCCCCAGTTCCAGCTGAAGAAAAGCAACCACAAAGCATGATACTGCCACCACCATGCTTTACCATGGGAATGGTGTTCTTTTGGTGATGCGAAGTGTTGTTGTTGCGCCAAATGTAGCTTTTGGAATTGTGGCCAAAAAGTTCAACCTTGGTCTCATCAGACCAGAACACATTTTCCCACATGCGTTTTGAAGACTTGCTGTATTGTTTTGCAAATTTTAGCCAGGCCTGGATATTTTTCTGTGTAAGAAAAGGCTTCTGTCTTGCAACACTGCCCCATAGCCCAGACATAGAGAATAGATGAGATTGTTGTCACATGTAGTACACAACCAGTACTTGCCAGAAATCCCAGTAGCTCCTTCAGTGTTGCTGTACGTCTCTTGGCAGCCTCCCTGACCAGTTTTTATCTCATCTTTTCATCAATATTGGAGGGATGTACAGTTCTTTGCAACGCCACTGTCGTCCCATATATTCTCCACTTTTTGATGACGGTCTTCACTGTGTTCCATGGTATATCCTATGCTGTGATAACTTTTTTGTACCCTTCTCCTGACTGATACCTTTCAACAATGAGATCCCTTTGATGCTTTGTAAGCTCTCTGCGAACTATGCCTTTTGCTGTAGCAGGGAACCGAGTAAATGTCAGGAAAATCCTACTAGGACAGCTGAACTTTATTTGGGGTTAACCAAAATCTCTTTAATTGATGGCAGGTGTGTACCCAAGAAGACTGAATGCTGTAATTAAATCAAAAGGTGTTTCAGCAAAGTATTAGTTTAAGGGTGTGCTCACTTATGCAACCAGCTTATTGTAAGTTTTTTATTTTTTATACTTTTTACCCTATACTTTACTTTATATGAACTTCAGCAATCAAGCTCTGCAGGCCAAAGTAACTATCATAAGTATTTCAAGAGATAACAGTGTGATTAAATAAACTGACAGATAAAGCCATGGTCACTCAGCGCTGTCAACAGATAAAGCTTGTGTTAAGTCAGCACAGTTCTTTCCCATTACACACTGACTGTTATCCTAACAAAAAAGCAGTAATTTTGGTGTGGTGTTAAAAGCGAATTAGATACAAAGCTTACATAATATTTAGTGTGAGACTGAGACAAATAATACCGCACACAGCATTACTACTCAAAAATAAAAAGGAAATTACACACATGGAAAACTGATTTAAATATGGACTATGTCTGTAATGAGCAAGAACATTTCACAATGCTCACAGTATGATGTAACAGTATAGTACATACCCGTGGGTTCCAAAATATCCCTCTTGAAATATTACCATATTTTGACCAGCCTATATTCTTCTGATGTATGTATATTATCATACATGCAAGCAACCATACACACACACACAAACACACACACACACACACGTGTGTGTGTGTGTCTGCACATGCACACTTCATAAAAACATCACCCTCAGGGCTCAAAACATGCGATCATACTTTCCTCTCTGGTCAGCACTAAATGGGTGCCTGTGTTCCTCAGTCAGTGTGCCACAGAAACAAGTACATGGTACTTGCAATATACAGTTGTTGCGTCTTTCGGCTTTTCCCAGTTAGGGGTCGCCACAGCGGAACTCTCGGCCGCTAATGATTGGTAGTTGATTTTTACATGCCGAGTTACCAGCCCTGATGCACAACCTTCAACAAAGGTATGCCCATTCACGCATATCTCCACACAGAAGACGCTCTAGTTGAGAGTCGAACCAGACAGCGTCTTACTGTGAGGCGACAACGCTATACTCAAATCTCATATCAAAGCAGTGGAGACAAAAGTTGTTCCAATCAGATGCAGAATTAGATACTATGAGATATCTTAGTTCAGACTGTGGCACAGAAATCTATAAGTCTGTGTTTGCCTCTGATAAGGGCACTTGCTGATGAGAAATGTGAGGCAGTCTGGGCCCATAACTGCTCTCACATATATCAAGATGGTTTCTATGCCTGCAAGACTAATTCATGCAACTGGGCTTGCATTAACTGAAGAAGACTAACTGGCTCTTTTTGGATCTCATGGTACTTGATAGCAATATGCAAGTCACAGTTGCTCAAGCTCACCTTTGATTGTGTTTATCACCTTCTTCACCACAGAGCCTGATCACTGTACTCACATGACTGTGAACTCTGGGAGATCTGAGGTCAGTGCCCCATGGAGAAGGAACGAGACTGGCATCACATTGTTTGTTGTATATCACTCTTTCTGCAAGGTGCAAAGAGAGTGTGGAGGACATAGTCCCCCCCCCCCATTTGGGCACAGGGGACTTATGCCTGCAAAAAACAATGCATCATTTTCACAGTACTTCATATTGCAATGAGCTGAAATGCACATGTTAGATTAATGTCACTTATGCAATCAGTTCAAATACGCATTATGAGAAAGTCATTATATAACTTGCTTTCATCGTAATCATATACAGATCTAATTTGTGAGTAGACTTTAGCTGCAGGATTAACAAGTAGGGGGGACAGGATGAAGCCTCTTGCCTCTTCTGCTGGAAGGGATTACAGAAACCAGATGCTTCAGTGGTACTAGTAGAAACCAGAGGGCTCACAGGTCATCTCCTCAGATTATGAGGTCTGAATGGAGAGATGAGGGGTCCAAATAGAGAGAAGATAAAATTGACAAAAGGAGAGAAGTATTGCTGGAATTGAATTAATCTTCAAGCCTTTGTGAGTACCTTCACATGGTGGACACTGTTTTTCTCAAAATTTCACCAAGACGACACTGATAATATAGACTATTTTATATAGCATATATCATGGACAGAAGCAGGTTAAAAAACTAAAATAGCTGGGTGCACAAGTCGCAGGATAAAAAGTGCCCAATCCTAGTAGGCACACTGGTACCAGGATGGGAAAAAGTGTGTAAAATCCTCAAGACATGGAAATATTCCTACAATGAGGCTAGGCCAGGCCCAGGCCGAAGGAGAGAATGGTCCCTCTGTTGTAGAAGGAAGTAGCAAGCCACAAAAATCACAAGAAGTGATACACCAAAAAAGAGCCACACAAATGACAGAGTGGGCTACTGAAGATAAGAAAGAAATTATGTATTGTTACTATTATGCAAGAACCCCAGAATTTCCAGGCAAAATACATATGAAAAGATTGAGAGAAATTAGAGGAAAGAAAAATACTTCCACAAGAAAAACTGTCAGAAGCTCCAAATAAAAAAACGTAAGCAAGAAACCTTGTGCTGTTTAAAAAAAAAAAAAGAAGTGACAGAGGAAGTGCAAAAATTTAAAGAAGAAAATTTAGAGACGTTTAAAGGGTATAAAAAAATATGGGCATGGGAAAGAAAGACATATCTGATCTGATGCAATATATGCAAAGGAGAAAGCCAAATTAATAAACACAAAAAAGGCAGTCCCGAAGATATTCAGAGAGAAACATATGCAAAGGCATCCAGATATGGAACATTTCACAATAAAAAAAATAAGATCACAAAGAGGGAATGTAGAAGAGAAGATTAGTCAAGCAGAAATTAAAAAAATAGAAGGTGAAGTTATGGAACATTTGTGAAGTGAAGGATTCAGTGTAGAAATTCTAACATGGGTCATATCACAGTATGATGGAACAACTAGCTCCCAAAGTAAGTAGAAACAAGAGGAGCAGGAAACATCTAAAGAAGAAATATGGACATGGCAAAGAAAAAGAGATTTAATATGGTGCAATATTTACGCAAAAGAGAAAGCAAAATTAATCAATGCAAAAAATAGCAGCAACAGAGATATTTGAAGAAAAATGCAGGCAAAGACATCCAGATATGGACAATTTTACAACACAAAGAAATAAGAAAACAAAGAGCAAAAAGTAGAAAAGAGGATTAGTAATGGACAGGTTAAAGAAATAGTAACTGAGGTTATGGAGTACCTGCAAAGTGAAGGATTTAGTGTAGAACACTTAACTCAGATAACACAACAGGAGAGAGCAATGGACACCCAAATTAAGGAGAAACCAGTGGAGCAGGAAGTGTGTAATCAATTGATATATGAAAATACTTTGGAGCCTCCCACAGGAAACCAGTACAAAGGTTCAGTTGGTGCTATACAGCAAGAGAAAGAACAGGAAACTGTGGCATCTCTGACAGTCAATGTCATGGAGTGATAGGCCAGTGAGTTCCCATACAAAGGAGCAACAGATGACACAGGGTGAAACTGAAGAGAATGTGGCACAGGAAGAAGCTCTGGAGCTTTCTATAGAATGCCCACAGTAAATGGTAAACAAATAATGTGCCCTCAGTTTAGAAGAAAATAACCTAAGAGAAGAGGTGCTTGATTAATATCAATGAAAGAAAAAGACTGCAGAAAGTCAATAAAACCCAGAAAGTCAGAAGTTTGATAAAATAAATGAACACAGTAATTAGGACTCTCCATGGACATTCATTCAATAAAACAGAAGAAATTAGGATACACTACTGTGCAGCCAAATTAATAACAGATAAAGTCCTAGCACAAGAACACAGGGTAGTAAGGAAAAGGACAGGGAGAAATCAAATGTTATCATGGAAGTATCGAATAGAGAAAACTATAAAGCAATTAAGACAAGAACTATCACTGTTAGAATAGTATAGAAGAGGGAACAGATCAACAAAAATACTCAAATATAGACGTGATAAAAGCAAGACAGTATTATAATGCAAGAGAATTTATCATGCACTTTTGCAAATAATAAATTAAAAATGTCAGCACAGGCAGAAAAACTTAGAAGACGAACAGATAAATATAAAGGAAAAGTACAAAATAAGCAATTTATTGATGACCCAAAAAAGTTTTAGAGAGAATTGGAAAACAAGGTAAAAAGAATTGAAAGACCACCAAAAAAAGAAATAGATACATATTTTTATGAAATATTTATGAAGATCCTGTGGAACATAGCAAAGATGCTAAATAGATAGAAGTAAAAGAAAGAGTAAGATGTTCATATCTACAGGATATGAAATGGAATGAAGTAACAGCCAGAGAGATTGAAAAAAAAAGTTAAGAAAAGCCTCTAAATGGAAAACCCCAGGCCCAGATACAGTACCTAGCTTCTGGCTAAAAGTATTAACATCTTTGCATGAAGATTTAGCCATGAGTAAGAAATATTTATACGGATCCCTGAACAGATACCAGCCTGGCTAACATGAAAAACAATGCTCCTACTTAACAGTGAACCTGCAAGCTACCCTAAAAACTATAGGCCAATAACTTGCCTTCTGACGATGTATAAACTATACCCTGGAATTGATGCTGACAGACTTTACCGTCATTTACAAGAAAACTCAATTATTGCAATACAACAAAAGGGTAATAAAATAAAGTTATGTGGAAGAAAGGATCATTTTTTGTTCAAGTCATAGTGAACTGTAAAAAGGGGAAGAATCTAAGAATGGCATGGATAGACTAATCCATGAATGTGGGATACTGTCAAATTCTATTTTATAGAGAGTGCTTAAAAATGTACACCCTTCACTGATAAACTACATCACAGTGATCATGAAACAGTGGCAAACCACTCTGCAGTTAAAACATATTATTCCGGGGATAAAAATCCAAAGGGGAATATTCCAGGGTGACTCCGTCACCGCTGCTCTTTTGCCTTGCCCTTAACTCATTAAATTGTTTGATTAACAGATTAACTCATGGCTATAATTTGGCTCCCAGAAAGCAAGTAAGTGCAAAGACTTATCTTCTCTTTGTTGATGATTTAAAACTGTATAGTTCATTTGATGAGGAACTGAATGCACAACTGCAAGCATTCAAAACTTTTTCAGAATGTGCAAAAGCTGCAACACCAAGAAAACATCATTTTGGGACAATATGTGATATAAAAGAACTTGAGCAAGAGGGAGTGCATACATATTTGAGAGTTGATAAAGGATCAGTAATAGAACATTAACAAATGAGAATAAAACTCAGTAAGGAATATTTTAGAAGACTTAAATCAATCCTGAAAACAGTCTTGACATCTAGGAACAAGGTTCAAGCTATAAACCAATTTGCTTTTCCTGTCTTAACTTACAGTTTTGGAGTGATTGACTGACCCTAAAAGGCATTGGATTGATTAGACAGGAAAATAAGAAGAATGTTTCATGCTCATCAAATGATTTATAAAAAGCATTGTATACCAAGATTATATATTCCCCCATTCTGGAGGAGGTATGGGCCTCCTTGAAATTGATTACATGCATAGATCTGCAATAATGGGACTGCGTACATATCTGCTGGCCTCACAAGACCCAAACATAGTGAACGTTTTGAAACATGAGGAGAATAAATCTAATATGACATCCTGCTTAGTCTAGCAGAACCATATCAGTGTCAAGCGGGAATGGAAATCAAACCAGAAGTAGATAAAAATCAGGCAGCAACTAAATGTGCCAAAATACAAAAGAAAGAATACAAGTTGAAGGATCAGATGGGAAGGCAAGAAATGTGGAAAATGTATAAATACTATTGCAAGGATAGAAAATTCCTGGAACAACCTCATGTTGATCAAGATTGAATGCAGGAATTGTTAAGGAGAGGCATTTTTAAGATGAAAGGCTAATATTGGTGGCCCAAGATAGTGGACTGTGTACATGTTGGTTTATGAAGTCCATTGAACATACAGGAGAAACAAACAAATGTAGGTTTTGTAAAACAGAATTGAAAACAGATGCACCCCCCCTGTTGCTGGTTGTGACATACTAATGACAGAAGGACTGTATACTGAAAGGCATAATAATGTGGCAAGACTGTTGCTTTGGGGATTGTGCAAACACTATAATATTGAAGTAGCTGAACAACACTGGAAACATAAGCCACAAAGCATCATAGAAAATGATGAAGTCTACATCACATGGGATCACCCATTACCAACAGTTCAAAAGACAGATGCAAGGAAATTAGATATAGTGGTCCATGAAAAGAAGACAAAAGTAGCATTGATCTCCCTACACCCATTGACTAGTGTCCTGCATATATATATATATATATATGTATATATATATATATATATATATATATATATATATATATATATAGAGAGAGAGAGAGAGACAAAATCATAAATACCAGGATTTGCATGCAGAAATGAGAGCAATGTGGAAGAAAGATACCCAGACAGTTCCAACAGTAGTAGGAGCAATGAGTTTTATAAAAAAAGAATATACAATGGTATTTAGATACATTACCAATACATGCAACTCCATACGAATTGCAGGAGTCATCCTTACTGGGCACATTGCTGGTGCTGCGAAGGTCATGTCTGACTGACATCAAAGATTGAAACAATACTAATTTCATGAACGTTAATCGTGCTTTGACTTAGGAATGGGGTCCATTCCCATCATGGTACTAGAAACCAAAAAAGATTTGGAGAAATTAAAAAGGGAGGCGACAATATCATGACATCACTGCCGTAGCCATCTGCAAAGGATTCTAACCAGATCATACATGTGTGACAGCTTCCTGCTATGCATAGGCAGGATAAGCACAAAAGCCAGACAGCTATCAAGTCCACAGGCATCCGGGTGTGGGCTAAAAAAATAAAAATTCATTGAAAGATGTATAACCACAGTATCTATTTCAAAGGTAAGTATTTAACATTAGAATTAATTCCTAACAGAATAAAATGCAAGGCACTATGATCATTTAAATGTATTCTATAAGTGGCACTGTATCATAGTAATAGTAATTCAGGTTTTATTGCCTTATTAGAAGTAAAAGAAAAAAAAACTAGGTTTAATTGTCATCTTGCATCCTATTCATGACAGAATGCCTTTGCTGCTTAACCTGATTAGATGCAGTTAGCTCCTTGCCAGTAACAAATTAGTCAGCATTTTCCTCTAAATCTTCTCAATTACAAAACAAATCCTATATACCATTTAGCCACATAAATTACAGCTTCTCAATTCTCTCTTTAGCATGCATTAGCAATAAACTTTGATAAAGCTAAGATCTGAACTGCTGCTTAATATAACTGGGGCTTTCAAGTGAAACAGCAAATAAACTTGCAAACCAATTATCCACTGATTTTTGGACAATGTTTCTGTTTTTTGTCAGTATTCAAAAACTTTTTTTTAACTTATCCTGTTGCAATTTGACTACTAGATTGAATGCATGTTAAAAATATGTCAGACAATTTACATACTTGTTTAATGTTTGCTACGATTGCTACAATGTGCAGTAGTATTAACTTTTAACTGCAGTGATCTGCTAGTGACAAGAAGATAAGTTTTGCCCATTTTCTCAGATTAATTTAGCATCAGTATTTATACTGGAAATACTGTATAGTACTGCTGAAAAGGCCAGAAAGCCATACAATTATGAGTGGCATTCACTGAGACTAGCACGTGTAGAGTTTTTTTGCAAAAAAATATGCCTAAATACCAGTTCAGTAATCACAAGTTATTCATGTTGAAAATACGTAAATGTAAAGATGTTTTCAAAAAACTCCCATTCGAGATAAAAGTGTAAACTAGCTGAAGTTAATCCTTATGTATGAGTGATGTACTAAGTAAAATTTGCAGTTTATAATACCGACAGTTTTCAAAGTTACAGACTAAAATCAACCTACTACTTATTGTGTTACTGGACTGAATTGTTTGAATATATGGATAAAAAAATATCTGAAGTGCTTAAAGATAGCAGAAATGTAGGAGTGAACTTTTTTAAAACCTGACTACCTTCAGTCTTATGTTAAGACATAGTGTGGTATTCATATACATTTTTTAACTGTATAAATAAATCATCCTATGTTCGGCATTATGAATTTATATGAACTATTGAACAATTTGCTGTGATGAAGTGTGGTAGACTATACTGGCTGGGCAGGAAATGATGCTTCATGATTATGCAGACTCACTGCATCTGACGCCATTTCCCTTTTTTAAATTATAGTGATAATGGAGAATTACAAGGGTTGATCAAGTGTTCACAAAGATAGTGGAGGTCCTTGAGGACGCAGCATGCTCATGAGTTCCTGAGGCGCACTCACTTATTACTGTGATTCATAGAGATAAGGTAACAAACCTAATCTGCATACACCATGGATAAATGACTCAGTTTATGAAAACAAGTTTGAAAAAGCCATATTAACTTGCAATCACTCGACAGGTTTTAGGAAACGGCTAATGTAGCCAAGCAAGAAATAAATTGTAAAAATTGTAGAAATTATTACGAAGCAGGTCATATTAATATTAGATAACTGAGTTTATTAGAATAATCACGGCATTTATTAATCTGTCAGATGCAGATGATTCATGTAAATACTGATGAATTAAGTGTCATATAAAGATGGGAATTTCTGACAGCAGCACAGGGCACGTATATGGAGGTAGTCATAATGGCAAATGTGAAAGATATTTTGGAAATGCACAGTGGTGGCATCTAGTAATTTTGCTTCACGGGATATAGGTCCATATTTTGAGGTGATTGTAGATTGATGTACTGCAACAAATGTTTTGTTTTGTCAAGATATATAGTGCTTTATTATGGGACTTCTGGTTGTCACTACTTACTGAAAAATAATAGTATGAATACAGGAATGTGTTAGGGGAACGATACAAGTCTGTTAGACAAGTGACTGCAGTACTACTGGGAATGATTTGATTATGCTATACAGATTACTACAACATAACTTTAATTTGCTGGTTTGGACTTTCATGTGTATATGGGTATAGTGTGTTGTGTTATTAAACTTGGTTTTGTACTCAGATCTTTAAATTATGTGTGATGAATGCAGGCATGCTTGCAAAGCTGCATTTTTTTGGTTGATGATTGTATCAAAAGTTTCAGTACAAGATTTAGTCATGTTGTTTTAGTTTACTCTAATGATGCAGCAGAAGGGAACCCGACAGAGAACGGACAATTTCAGCCAAGAGGAGAACCGCACCCATAACATTGCAATTTAAGTGTCCTCAAGACTTCCTTTTACAGCATACAGCAGTGTACATCAGTAACTGAGTACCAACGTAATTCATTACAGGGCAATCAGAAGAAACAAGTACATTTAGAGGATATAAGCAGCAGAATGGATGATGGCAATTAAGATCAGGATGAAGAGAAAAGCTATATATTTATGAGACAACCTGTAGAAAGTAGATAACAGTCGCCAAGTTTAATGGCAGGATGCCACACACCAGGTTAGTAACTCTGCAGGAAGTGATAGTGTATCACAAAGTCAAGTACATGATGGCACTACACTTCATTTTATACAGAGAGAAAACCCATGCACCTCCACTAGAGAATTTCAAAACCCTGGAACACTTTCTGGGAGATGGCAGAAAATTAGGGTCAACAGTGTCTACAGTGATACCTTTATAAAGTGGTGCAAGGCTCAAGCATATGCCACTGCAACCCCAGGAAACATGTAAAGCATAGGCTGCCCAAGATGCAAATGTGCCATGACATTGTTAAAGCTCAGTGCACTGCCACACAGAGTCAGCTCAAATGGTCAAAGTACTGAAAGGAGTGTGTGAGGATTTCCATCAATACATGGAAATGGCAGAGAAGGGACAATGTCAAGATCACACCGATGCATAGTATGGTGGCACACTAAGCATTCATGTCCTCCTCCATTCATATACTGGTGAGAGCTTACTAGAGTCATGCAGGAGTCACTTTTGGAAGAGACAGAGGACACGGTACTGTCCAGATACATGGGGGCATATCATACTGCACTACAAGTGTTTGTCAAGGAGGTGGTGTTAAGAGTAGCTGGCAACAAGCATAAAAGATTTCATGCAGGCTACATCAATGTTTTCCTGTACATAGCAGAATCTTTCCATTGAAGTGTCATTCCAGCAGCACTGTGAGATCAGTGTTTGCAGGACCACTTGCATCAGGTAGGTCATGATACTGAAGCAAGCCACTACCCGGCTTGCATAACAGCCCCTCCTTAAGATCAATTGCGCGTTCTCCTACCCTATCTTTAGAAGATGTCAAGTATGATACATTTGACCTTGACCTCCTGTGATTCATACTACACATTACAGGTACATACAATTTGACTTTTATACAGAGATGTCAATGTTTATCTTGAAAAGCAAGAAGTTATTAAAAAAATGGAAAAAAAAAGACAACACGAGTATGTAGAATGTAACCCAGTATTAAGACTTTGCATCAGCATACATTTAATTTCAATAGCAATACTGCTTTCTATTAAAGGAAATATCTGGAATGAAGACTGTATGCCATAATACTCAGATTACACTGATCTACCATTAACAGTCTTAGCCATTATCAATGTTACAGCTGACTATTGAGAACATAGAATAAACATTACACGCTATTAAAAGAAACACACCATAGAAAATAAAGATCACATCTGTATCCTGCCATGTAATTTAGCACTGATGTCACTTCACCCTCAGTACTGCACAAATGATGTCTCTAAGGATGCAGCTTATCATGTATGACAAAATATAAAACTCTGATGTGCAGCACCTTAACAGAGAAAAAAAATACGTTAAATATGTACTAGATGAAATGGAGAAACATTACATAACACCAAGAAACATGATAATTGTTTTATTCAGTTGCAAGGTATGAAGTCATTTATTTTAAATACTGAAAAACTCTCTATTAAATGTACCACTTCTGAAGATACAGTATGTGCAAACTTAAGTAAAACATTTAAAAATAATTTATTGTGTAAAACATTTAAAAATGTAATTATTTATATGATGCATTAAGACTTCACTGAGCAGGTGTCAGTAAGCACTTAGGCATGACTTTTATAAACAGTATGATTACTTGTTCTTATAACAGATTAAAAAGATAAGGGGGGATGTCTGATTAACAGTGACAGTAGACCATGCACCACACATTATAGCCCATACACATCACTGCATGTGTCAGTTATACTTGTTTTTTTTTAAAGATAAGGAACACTAACCAAAACATCATGGTCCATAGTTATAGACTAGATGCCACCTCTTTACCTGCACAGCTATACACCATGTATAGGTTTATTGCATGGGGTCCATTAGTACTGTTGCTGGCTGATCATCATTACCAAAAGTAGGATTGGAACTGGGAGCTGCAATGACTGCATGGGTCACTTCACCACCAGACTGATGTACGATTGTGTTCTGCAGAATGAAGCATGCATTAAAATCCTACCAGCAGTAGTGGGTCATACTGCAGGAACCTCCAGACTCATCCAGGCACCTAAACCAGCTCTTCAGGAAGCCAAAAGCCCTCTTGATAATAATGCAAGTCTATGACAGGTCTGTGCTAAAATTATACTCAGCAGATCCACTTGCATTTTTCACTGGTTCATAGGTGTGTACTAGCCTAATGGTCCTGGAGCCTTTACAAGCCCAGCCCATAGGATTATCCTGGCATCGTGCCACACAACCTTAGTTCCTAGTGGTCTGTTGAGTAGAGCCACTGGAGTGATCCCCGGTGTGGATTTTCTATTTCCCATCCACTCATCAAGATTTCTCTTGAAGAGGGCTAGTGAGGTGCTCTGTTTGACATGTATGGGAAGTCTATTCCATAGCATGGGCAGTCTCTGGGTTATGAACCTGTCCCTCCAGCATGTTCTGTTGATTGTGGTAATGAGGATGAGGTCTCTGGAGCATGTGGTGCAGAGGGATTGGTATTTCCTTAGATGTAGCATTTCTAACAGAGCTGGGTCAGACATTGCTTTGTAAGTCAAGCAGAGATCGCCTCTAAGTAGACAATATGAGACAGAGAATAGTTGGACTTTTTTGAGTCTGTCCATATAGGACAAGTGTTTAAGGCCTAGGATCCTCTTTGTGAGGTACTTTTGTGGTCTCTCCAGTTGTTGCAGGTGTCTAGTGAGGTACATGCCAAATGGTGCATTGTACTCTATGTTTGGCCTAATGAGGGAAGAGTAGAGGGAGACAATGACCTCTTTCTTCCTGGATGCAAAACCCTTAGTAATGAGATGTGCCACATAGGATGACCTTCTGACCACACTGGCAACGTGGTGATCAAAAGAGAGGTTGCTGTTAACCTGTGTTCCCAGATCTCTTAACGCCTTCTGTGTTCAGTGGACTACCATCAATGTGGTAATTCAAGGGAATCAGGTTTTTCCCAAAGGGGATGAAGACACATATTTTGGCATTGAGCTTAAGGCCATGGTTCTGACACCAGTCACTGGTCTCATTAAGGCCTTTCTAAAACCTGTCATAACAGTAGATCATCTATAAAAAATCAGTGTTTTAGCCCTTTTCTCTTCAGATACATAAATTCCTCTCTTTTGTTAAAGCCAGGGAAAAAACATGCATTTAACTTAACTTGCCAGCAGTATTCCAGCCATTAGTGATGAATTCCTATCTGAAGAAGTCTCTGTGAGTTAAAGGAGACGAAAGTGCTCACTCAAGTTTTGTTCAATAAAGTGTGTCGGTGAACCTACAGATACTGCATTTTATTTTCTGTTTTATGACATTTATTTGTTTTATTGTGCTGCTTTTTCGGAGTATTATACCTATATATATATATATATATATATATATATATATATATATATATATATATATATATATTACAGTTATAGACAGACACTTTTGTAGTAATTTCATTTTGACATTCTGGCATATTGTTTTCTTTGTGCTTTTTTCTGCGTTACTGAGCCCAGGTCATGGATGAAGATGGCATTGTAAAGAGTCCAACTACCTTTTTAAGAAACAAACACTCTAGAGTTAGTTACATTTTACCCTTCTGCTACTGTATGACATGCTGTGCTAAATGCATACTCAAGTATCTTATATATATATATATATATATATATATATATATATATATATATATATATATATACATACACACACACACACACACACACACACATATATATATATATATATATATATATATATATATATATATATACATACAACTGCATAACACACTGCATCTGCTGTGTTCTGTGCCTTGCATACGCATACCTTTGTCATAGCACTGATGTATTGCATCACAGATATATTGTAGCAGTTTAGTGTACCTTCTTCCATTTATTGTGTTCCATACTTTATCCTGGCATATTTCTAAAGCAAGTAATATTTTTACTAGCATTTATCTTTCTATTATAGTTTACTAGTATGTATCCTTTTAGTATACTTTTTGGAAGAACGTTTTATTATAAAAATTTAAGTTTTTGCAATTAACTATTGTTTGTATTTATTTTTTACTGCACAGAATGACAAGAAATTCATTGCATGTGTTTTATGCACATCTGTGTTATAACACTATTGTGAAATCTGGTGTAAGGAGATGTACATACTATACTACTGTATATGCATTTAACTACACTACTTTGTGACCATTTGTTTAATGTTTTATTATTGTGCAGTTTTCTTTGTGCATTATATTGTCTTTTATTTGCTATGAAAAAGTATAGATTTTCACACTGGTGCTGTGTTGCACTTTTCTATTTCTTTATAAATCAGTTTGACTCTGTCTACACCTTGCCTATAAAGTTATTGTTAAAGTCACTCAGGTTTGGGGGGTTTGTTATATTTACCTCTTCCAAGATCTTTTATTGTGAAATAAATGCTTGTCTTTTGTTGTTATTGTTGTTTTCCTTTCTGAATTACATGAGTCCTGTTCAAAATGTTAAGTATCTGAGACTGTATTCATCTCGCTGTGCTTCAGTACTGGCCTTTAACTGACAGCAATGCCCACTTCAGCATAGTGTTTTGTAGTTGACAAAATACTGACACAAGTACGTATTTACTTAACTGTTATTACTTAAATGTGCGCGTCTTTCCTTGGCTCTAGAAGTTAATTGTTGGACAAGCTGACAGGCCTGATTTGTATTCTTGTATTGAAGAAACCAGATATAATCCTTCTCTGTTTGCATGATAGGATAACCACTGTAAGAAGGTTGCAGTTCATCATCTTTTTAAAAAATGGCTCTCTGCTGTTTTATTGCTCTGTGATTTCAGCAGTGGAATGGCTGCTGACAAGTTTCATAGCACTGTACTTTTGTCTCAGTATGTCATCTACCACTGTGCCATACTTTATCTTATTAATACATATCTTCATATTTTTTCTTCGTCTCTTGGACACCTGCTAATCAAATCAGTTCTGCATTGCAAAGTGCCTGACTTGCTATAAAACTCTGCATCTTGCTGAGATTAGACACTAACAACAGAGATCTGCTGTACAAGGGAGTATTTTAAACATTCAAAACAGGTTGTGGGGTACATAACGTAAAGAATGGATGTGTACACTGTGTGTAGAAATATTATGCTGTTATTCTGTGTCTAATGATGGGCAGGGTATGACATGCAGATACTAAGGTAATGGCATGGTGCATGACATACAGTGCAGGTGCTAGGAGGATATTTTTATTTATTTATTTATTTATTTCCAGTTTGAACCCGGGGTGGGTCCACTGGGCTCAAGAAGCCCGTTTTCAGTGGAGGCCCGGGGAGAAAAGCTCCAAAATTACAAAGATACAATAAAAATACGATACAAAGTACAATAAAATGCAGTTATGAATAAATCCTAGTGTTATATAATATTTTAAACAAAATTGTAAGATGATACAGTGAGATGTAGCAAAAAGATGCAGTGCAATAAGTGCAGTATAGGAGACTTGAGGATAGTTCATACAGAACATGCTTGGTAACGAAGATGGGTAGTGTAAAGTATGCAGAGTAGTAGGAATAAATACCTAAAGTGGAGCAACGAGAGAGAGGCAGTTGAGTAGTGAAGCAAGAGGCAATTGTTTATTAGAAAGAACATATGTGAGAAAAAAGCAATAGGGGGTAATAGAAGGGGGAAGGAGGGTAAAGTTAGTAGAAGAGTGTTGGACACAATTTGTAGAATGTTAGCGTCATTAGTTAGTCAAAGGTAATATAGGTTTAGATGGAAGAAGTATACAGGTAGAAAGAGTACAGAAAGAAGGCTATGTATAGTATTTACATTATACACATTAAAGGTTTATAAGTTATGTTAGAAATATCAAGGGGAAGCTGTTGGGCAGAATAGCAAGGTAAAGAAGTATTTAATGAAGAACAAGTAGGAATGAATTTATTAGGATTAGGGGGGCAGAGAGCAATTACATTTCCAATTTTGGGAGAGATGAGAATGGAGCTGGGATTTGAAGAGTTCAAGGTTATTGAAGATTCTTAGTGAGGGGGGAAGAGAGTTCCATTTTTTTGCGAGGGAATAGGATAGCAGACACTGGCCAGTGGGACGTTTTGATTTGTGAATAGAAAGTTGATTTTGTTGTGTAGATCCTAGGGGTCTGTGAGGAGTATAAGAAGGAAGGATGTATGCTAGAGCAGGGCATGCAGTAGGTTTAAAGATTAATTTGTGGGGTGTAGTGAGTTGGAGGTAATAGAGGTAGTTAGGAAGCTCTAGCCATTTTAGCATGTGTAGGGAAGAGCAATGGTGGGAGGAGTGTTTAGATTTAGTAGCAAATTTAGAGATTTTGTTGTAGCAGATTTCTAGTTTTGAGGAGATGGATGAAGCAAGGTTGTCCTTTATATCACTACATTAGCACTTACAGATGCATTTATTTTAATATCAGATGACTTATTCATCATATTGAACATCAGGGAATGTACTTACTAGGATGGGCAGTAGCTTCTCAGCCTTTCTCTATGCTGACAGCACTTCAGCAACCCAGGTGCTTACCTGAATCCACATTGTCAATTTCCAGTGACTGTTCAACCACTAAAGGCATAAACCAGGTGAAAACATCTCTCAACAATTCAAGTGCCTTTGATTGCCTATTTTTCTAAAGATAATTTTGTTCATCTGTCTTCCTTCAGACAGTTATTTTACTTTTTCTCTTCCTGCAACATTATGAACATCTGTAGGTCATTCATTCATTTACTGACTGCAGCAAAATGGCTTTATTTGCTAAGTATTTCAGTCTTTGAGGTACTTTCCCTGTATTTTTATTTTTTTTTTAATTACAAAAAAATACTCTGCAGCATACAGAGTGGAAGCCCTGAATTGTTCTCAGCTGACCCATTTAGGATTTGTGACCTGTAGTACCTGAAGCAAAAGTGGTGGCTACAGAGTGAGATGCATGGAGAGGTATGGTCTTCTCACATCTACTGACACATGTATATGGATGCAGAGTCTACCTGCAAAGGGGACGGGAGAATGCATCTGCTTTAAATGTGGTACATTTATAAGCATACAGAACTCAAGGTGTAAATCATAAACAAATTGATTGTTGTGTTTTTACTTCTGTTTAGAACATTTGCATTTTCTTTTTAACTATGTACAACAACAGAGTTTCATATATAAATGATGAGTGGTGAAATGTTATACATTACCAGGCACTGAGAGATACAATACTGTTTTATTTGTTACTAATGTTAAGTAATACATTATGCAGTTTAAGCAAAATCTGTACCACAGGGAGGAGAGAAGAGAGGGAAAAAAACAATAGTAAGGTGTCTGAATGGCTTCTTTCATATCCATGTTGACTCATTCTGGTATATTCTTTCCTTAATATGCATTAAACATATTGCTTGTGCAGCACAATGTATTACTTAACACTGATTATAAGTAAAATGATACACTGTTTTGTAACATAATACAATTTACAATCCCAGTACTTATAGAGACATTGTCTATCCTTCAGTCTTAAAAAGAAAATATGATCCAGTTAGCACACATTTCTAATACTGTTCCTAAGTGCACTAAAAATCTCATACACTGGCTATTTTACAGAAATGGGCATGGTGTGAGATCATTAACAATGAACTTTCCCTCTAGGTTATTGCATCTTCAGTCAGAACAGATCTTAAAATGGTGAGGGTGGTGCAACTCTCATATCCAATAAGAAACTAAGTTTCTATCTTCACTTCATCCCGACTCTAATTTAAAACCAGTAGTGTTATTAGATACATAGTGCGTCAGCCTGCAGACTGCAAGCACATGACAATACCTGCATTTTTCTGCACTCTCCAAAACGTAATGCAGAAAATGCATTCCAATCTATAACTTGTAATTTTTAGGAAAGAAAAATTACCCTAGTTGACTGAAATTATATCAGCTATCTCACAGTGGTACCCTGTGAGATAGTTGACAATTTCAGTCAACATGGGTAAATGCCTGTAAATGAGACCACATGAACATCACTGTTACTGCTTTTTTAATTTCTCAAAGTCTTCTGGGTTTCTAATACCATGACTGGAATATATCCCTCTCCTAAATCCAAGTACGATTAAAGTTCATGAAATTAGTATTGTCTCAAACTTTGATGTTAGCCAGAATTGCTCCTCGCAGCACCCAAGCTGCCCAGTAATGACACCTCCTGCAATTTGTATGGGGTTACATTTACTGATAACATATCTAAATATGACTGTAGATTCCTTTTTATAAGACCCGCTGCTCCTACTACTATTGTAACTGTCTGGGTATCGTTCTTCCACATTGCTCTCGTTTCTGCCTGCAAATCCTGCTATTTTATGACTTTGTGTCTGTACACAAGACACTGTAGTCACTGGGTGTGGCAATTTCAATGATCAATTGTCTTCTTTTCATGGACCACTATAGCCATTTTTTTAGCATCTATCTTTTGAAGTGTTGGTAATGGGTGATCCCATGTGATATAGACCATTTTTTATGATGCTTTGTGGCTCAAGTTTCCAGTTTTTCAGCCACTTCAGTACCGTAATATTTGCACAATCTCCAGTGCAACAGTCTTGCCACATTATTATGCCTTTCAGTATACAGTCCTTCTTCCATTAGTATGTCACAACTAGCAACAAGGTGTGCAACTGTTCCCAATTCTGTTTTACAAAACCTACATTTGACAGTTTCTCCCATATGTTCAATGGACTTTGTAAACCAACCAGTACGTAGCCCACTATCTTGGAATGTCGATATTAACTTTTTATCTCTTGATTTAAATTTACCTCTCCTTAACCATTTCTGCGTTTGTTCCTGATCAACATGAGGTTCTTCCAGAAGTTTTCTATACTTGCAACTATATGCATTTTCCATGTTTCTTGCCTTCTCATCTGGTCCTTCATTGTATATTCTTTCTTTATTTTTTGGCACATTTAGTTGCTGCCTGTTTTTTATATACTTCTGGTTTGATTTCCATTCTTGCTTGACGCCGATAAGCTTCTGCTACACTAAGCAGGGAAGTCATCTTAGATTTATTCTCCTCATGTTTCAGAACTTTCACTATGTTTCAGTCTTGTGAGTTCAGCAGATGTGGCTGCAGAGCTATACATGTAATCAATTTATAGGAGGCCCATACCTCCATCGGAACAGGGAATACATAATCTTGGTATAAACTGATTTTTATAAATCATTTGGTGAGCATGAAGCATCCTTCTTGTTTTCCTGTCTAATCTATCCAACACATTTTGTGCCCAGTCAATCACTCCAAAACTGCAAGTTCAGACAGGATAAGCAAATTGGTTTATAGCTTGAATTTTGTTCCTAGATGTCAACACTGTTTTCAGGATTAATTTTAGTCTTCTAAAGTATTCCTTACTAAGTTCTATTCACATTTTTTACATGTTTTATTGTTGATCCTTCATGAGTTCCCAAATATTTACACACTCCCTCTTGTTCAAGTTCTTCTATATCCCATTCTTATCCCAAACTGATGTTTTCTTGGTGCTGCAGTTTTCCTGCTATAAAGGCTGCTTTTGCACATTTATCAAGACCAAATGACATTCCAATATCATCTGAAAAAATTTTGACAACTTGCTGTTGTGCTTTCAGCTCTTCATCTGAGGAGCTATACAGTTTTAAATCATTGACAAAGAGAAGATGAAAAATCTTTACACTTTTTGTTTTCTAGGAGGCAAATTATATCCATGGCCTAAGTTGTTAAATATGCAGCTTAATGGGTTAAAGGCAAGACAGAATAGCAGCAGTGAGAGTCACCCTGGAATAACCCCAGTTAAATGTTTATCCCTGGAATAATTGTCCTTTATCATGGTTTAATTGCGAAGTGGTTTGTCGATGTTACATGGTCACTGTGATATAGTTTATTACTGTAGGATGCATCTTATACATTTTTAAGCACTCTTTTATCCATGAATGTGGGATACTGTCAAATGCTCTTTTGTAGTCAAGCTATGCCATACTTAGATTCCTCCCCTTTTTTATAGTTCTCCACTATGACTTTAACAACAAATGAGCCTTTATTCCAAATGACTTTTTTATTGTCCTTTTGTTCTATTGCCATAATTGAGTTTTCTTCTAAATGACTATAAACTCTATCAGCATCAATTCCAGGGTATAGTTTATACGTCGTCAGAAGGCAAGTTATCACTCTATAATTTTTTTAGAGTAGCTTGCAGGTTCATTCTTAAGTAGGAGTATTGTTTTTCCTGTTGTTAGCCAGGTTGGTGTCTGTTCGGGATGTGCATATAAATAGTTCTTGTTTATGGCTAAATCTTCGTGCAAAGATGTTAATACTTTTAGCCAGAAGTTAGGTACTGCATCTGGGCCTGGGTTTTCCAATTAGAGGCTTTTCTTAATTTTGTTTCAATCTCACTGGTTGTTACTTCATCCCATTTCATATCCTGGACCTTTAAACTTCTTATTCTTTCTTTTTCTTCTATCCATTTAGCATATTTGATATGTTCCACAGGATCTTCATAAATACTTCTCAAAAATATATCTATTTTTTTTTTTGGTGGTCTTTCAATTCCTTTTACCTTGTTTCTCAGTTCTCTATACAACTTTTTTGGGTCATCAGTAAATTCCTTATTTTGTACTTTTCCTTCATATTTATCTGCACATCTTCTAAGTTTTTCCACCTGTGCTAAGATTTTTAGTTTATTTGTGATACTGCATGATAGATCCTCATCTGTTCCAATACTGTGCATTGCTTTTATCATGTCTAAGTATTTTTGTTCATCTGTTTCCTCTTCTCTACTCTTCTAACAGCAACACTTCTTGTCTTAATTGCTTTATAGTTTTCTCTATTCGATAATTCTATGATGGCATTCGATTTCTACACTTCTTTTCCCTCACTATCTTGTGTTATTGTGGTAGATCTTTAGCAGTTATTAATTTAGCTGCACAGTAATATATCCTGTTTATTTCTGTTGTATCGCATAGATCTCTATTGGCAGTCCTAATTACGGAGTTAATTTGTTTTATCAAACTTCAGACTTTTTGGGTTTTATTGACCTTCTGCAGTCTATTTCTTTCAATAATCTTAATATGTCTATCTCTATTAAATCAAGGAACTCTTCTCTTAGCTCTTTTACTTCTAAACTGAGGGCACATGTTTTGTTTTCCATTTCCAGTGAACATTCTACAGAAGTTGTATAGCACGTTCCTGTGACACATTCTCTTCAATTTCATCCTGTGCCATCCCTTGCTCTGTCATATGGGAACTCGCTGGCCTGTCACTCTTCAACATTGACTGCATCAGAGTTTCCTATTCCATCCCTTGCTGTCCAGCTTCAAGTGAAAGTTTATATTGGTTTCCTGTGGAAGGCTACACTTCTGCCTATGTAAAAGACAACATGAGCCTTCAAGCCACTACTATCCCTCTAAAAACTTCTAGAAGAGTGCACAAAACTTGATGAGCCCTGGCACTGACCTACTTGGTACACACTTACTCTGATGCAGTGTTTCTTGTAACAGCATATAGATTCTGATAATTTATTTCATCAGTGTCATTCTAAAATTTAAGGGGCATCTCATTTGCTTTTTTTTTTTTTTTTTTTTTTATCTCAAAGTTAAATCGACTTGGCTCTCCTTTGAAATGCCTATGATTAGCTGCTTAACTTCATATTAAAATCCTGTGATTAGCTGCTTAACTTCAAATTAAAATCCATCAGAGCTTAAATATTCATGCAACATTGCAGGCAGCTCTCCTTGTTTTTGTTAACTACAGCCCCTTTGACATACTGTCTTGTCACTGTATCTCAAGGGGTTTATGCCTGGCTTTTAAGGATCCATTTTTGTCCCCCACAGTACACAGAGAGAGAATAGAGCTGATTATTATTATTACACTACTCCCTGTATCTAAAATCATGACAAGGCCTGCATCCTCAGGTTAACACAATATTCAAAATATCCCATTAAAATTATAAACCAGAACAAAAAGATATTTCTGCCATGTTCATTACTGAATGCCTTCAAAAAACGTAAATTCAAGTCAAACTGCTGGAAACTTTTTTTTTTTTTTTTTTAACAAAGCAGTAGTGATTTAAGATACATAATGTCATTCAACAGCGTGAACTGATTTTTCCCTTGGTTCAGCCATTATTTTGAGAGAAAAATAGATCAGTAATATGGGAACCATTTATCACTTGCATTAACAGTGTTTTGAAGGCCACACAAATCACCACCCGTGTCCTATAGTCTCTATTTATGGATTGTTTATCCTTTAACAATATACAGACTATTTCACTGTGCTCCATCGTATTGGTACCATCTGCCAGCCATTCTAGTGGAGAAATTATTCATTGACTACTCTGACCTACTTTGTGTAATCTAAATTATATTGCTATTTCTTTTAAAGTCCTTCAGCAATTCTAGGATTGAAGTGGCAAGCAATGCAAAAAGGCAGAATGTCACAGTTGGTCAAACATTCAGATATGATGCCATTGTCAGTGCTATAATCAAACAGTATTTACTGAAAATGACTATATTTCAGCATGTATTCTTTCACAAAATCTTAGACCATAGGCCAGCATCCTTCATTACTTTATTACTGTACTCTGGACACATATTTACACATATCTGAAGATCCAACCGCCACATCTATTCAGAAAATAGAGGTCACTTATAACAAAAATATGATGTCTATTCCTCAACGCTGTTGGTTTCTTAGAGGTGTAGATCTATTTCTGTATGGTTCAGCTAATTTGTACACAAATAGTTCTTGTTCCATAAATTCTCTTCATTCTCACATTGTACAGTTCCTCACTCTCTTGGAGATCCTCCATGACAGCTAATGTTAATAATTCAACACACTGCTTTCCACCTACATTTCTGTTCTACGGAATAAGCTCCCTCTACTGATCAAACAGCTTCCTTCTACTCCAATTCTCAAATTTGCCTTAAACATCACTTCTCACGATGATGGGCCTGTACATGGAGCATAACATAAACAAACATTACCTTTTAAAGTGCAGACAAAATGACATTGAATTTGTCAAGATGGACTATTTTTATTTTCCATATGCTTTTCAAGTAATTTTTTGAATTATTTTATGCTTACACTTCTCTTATTTCTATACTCTTAAGCTTCCATTAACTATCCAAAAGTTAAATAAGTTTTGTAGCCTCTCTGTTATGCACACAGGTATCTGCAGTCATATGTGACAGTTTCTGAGATTTGTTCTTACTCTCTCTTTCATCAGCCCAAGTTGTCTGAAGAAGCCTTTGTATCTCTACTTTATCAGAAACATATCCCCCACAAAGACACTTTTTTGAAGGGAATATATACTGATTAAGCATCTGTAGAATGACGGCATACTTATGGAAGCTGTTTAGTGAACTGTTTCTGAGTTATTTCAATTTACCTAAAGAACAGTTCAAATTATTGAATGAGATGAAAAGTAATGGTGATTTACGAAGGCCAATATGGGTGGAGGCTTGGTAATTATGGACCAGGCTAAATATGTACAAACAATAGAATAAATGCTTGCTAACCCCAATGAGTATTTAAAAGTTAACATGGTGGAAGTACAAAAGAGCTATAAAAAATATAGCTTCTTTTTTATACGATCACCTCATGGAAGGTAGTTTTAGTGTGAAATTATATGATTTTTTTTATTAGTAGAAAACCCTCTTTTAGTGGTTTTGTTCAGTATACCAAAGATCCATAAGGATCCAAACAATCCACCATTTTGACCAATTGTGTCAGCACCTCACTACATAACTGAAGGCATTTCTCTATTTTGGGATTTATTTAATCCAGAAGATAAAAATTTGATTCCCACATATGAGATTCATGGGATTTTTTTTGAACAAAATTTGTATGTTTAGTCAAAATTATAAATTTAGTACAACAAAAAATATGTGTAACCACTGACATTTGTTCCCTTTTTACTTGCATTCTTCAGAAACAGGGCATTGAATATGTATGCCATTTTTTTATTTGTTTTCTGATTATAATGAGCATGAAGTTATTTTATATTATTATTTGTTAGATTTACTGTTGAATAATAATTACTTTTTATTCAATAAACAAATTTACAAGCAAACTAAGTGGTAGCCTTGGGGTCAGCAGTTGCACCAGCCTTTCAAATTAAGTTTTAGGCTGGTGGGAATACGAATTTTTTTTTTTTTTTACCTTTGGCTGCCAAATATATAGTAGTATACTATAATAGGTTTGTAGGTATCATTTCTGGTTTTGGAGGGAAATGAAATGGATGTTGTTGGCTTAATTGACGAGATGAATGTTATTTCTAATTTTTTTACAGTTTACTAAAGGTGAATGTGGGTCTGAATTGGCTTTTTTGGATGTATATTTGACATGGAATACATTAGATAGATTTGAAGGTAGGATTTTTAGAAAAAGACACCTTCAGTAATAATTATTTAAGTTACTTGAGTAATCATCCAACATTTATTAAAAATAACATTCCTGAAGAGCAGCTAATTAGAGCCTCTAGGATAACGTCAGATGACAGAGAATTTGAAGAAGAGCTATTATACATTGATTTGTTTAAACTGAGGGGTTAACATGCTTCAAAGAACAGCTGAAGAAATTAGACAAAAAAAAGAAAAAAAAACATTTTTCCTCTTATTTTGATGAAAAGTTTCCAAAAGTCAAGTACAGAAAGGAATTTTGATAAAAATACAGCAGTATGCAATACTGATATGACAGGTTTAATATTTGTTCTATTATTCAAAATAATTTGAAAATTCTGGAGGGCAATATAGAGTCAATTAAAAGTGTTGGAACACAACCTAAATTTATTTTTAGGAATTCATATAATTTCAAAAAATATTTTACAACATGATAATACTAGTTTTGAGAATCCAAGACCCTTGTCTTCCAAACCAAAAGGAATGCACAAATGTGGCAATTGTTCTATTTGTAGATTTATTGCAGAAAGATCTTTCTTATCTTAATTATACTATTCCAATTTCAGGAATATTTCATTGTAAGTTTAAAGGAGTGGTGTACACTAGTACATGTAGTGGATGCAATGCTTATTATGTTGCCATGACCACTAGAACTTTGGAAACAAGAATTAAAGAAAATCCGTATGCAGTTAAAAATAAAAATGATCGAAATGCTCTGTATAAACACTCCTTAGAATGTCCTACATCACACAAGTTTTTGCTCACAGTAGAACATATGCCATTAGATAGGAGGGGGTGGGGACGTTAAAAATAAGGTGGAAAAAAAGGAGACCCTTTGGCAATTAAAACTAAGAGCAGATAATTCTTCTGGCTTGTATGGTTCTATTAATATTATTATTTTTTTTTTAAACAGAAGGTTAAAGATTTTAAAATAGGTTATTGCTCTGTTCATTTATTATGGATTAATGTGTTAATTTTTTAATTGTATTGATTATGTGAATGGTTAGAGCTGTGTACACTTTGTTGCAACTGAATACAGTTTGCTTTATTCTGAAGAAGTCCCTCTGTGGATGAAAGTAGACAGTAAAGTTTTTACACGGTAATCACTTGGTCTGTGTTCATCCCTGGAGTGTTTAGTGGAAATTTTGGGGTAATATGAAAATAATAAAATAATCACCAGATGGCAAAATGTATTCCTTGTGTTTTCATTTTTACTACCTAATGGGAGTAAATTATTAAATGTGAGCAAAGAACTCAGCATATTAGCTATACCCCAATGGACATGTACAGTTAATTTTTAATACTTATCTATTGCTTTGTTTACCTACTTACTGTTATAATAGTTGTAAGTAGTTGCATATTGCTACATTGTAACATTGTATTGGGTTTACTCATGCTATAGGATAACTCCTTTTTTATTATACACCTTTCTTATAATCTTTGGTTACAAACTGACTTTTATTAACTGCAAGAGCCGTCATCTGGGGCCACAAGGAAATATAATGCAAGTTACTTTCCAATCACTGAAAATTATTCTAAGTGAACATAAAAGATCTGAAGATCCCCTCTATATATTGTGCAAAGTTGAAAGCTTCATTTTTTTTATAATTTAACTCCCAAATACTGGAATATTTTAATGTTTATAAACCCAGAAAGTGACCCCCCAAAAAATGTTTAGGATGCATTGAAATACCATTTGGTGTACTTAATTTGGAAAAGGACAAAAATGCCACCACAAAATATAGAATTAGATGATATGACTGACAGTCTTACCACATTCAGTAAATACATAACACAATATACATAGTTGCAAACATATCAGATCCTTAAAATTTAGAGCAGAAAGTATTTGACTAACAAGTTATTTGGCCATAATGGTAGATATTTGAAGAGTTCACTGCTGCAGTAGCCCAAGTTGTATGATCTACAACAACAGTGATCCAATCTTACCATAACAGTAGATGTTAAAAGGATTATTGTTGCAGTTATCAGGTTTAGCTTAGGCTACTTCATTAGTGATGTAATGATGACTATCCATGTTACATCCATATTCTAGTATCAAATGGTCATGCTCAAAGTAAAAAAATTATAGTCCCCCCCCCCCCCCCACACACACACACAACACACAGTGTGAAACAGTCATTCAAACCCATTTGGCTTTAAAGTTCATGGTATTTTATGCCATTTACAACATTTTTCATTATTGATTGAACAAGATCACTCTGCACCACTAAGTTAAAAATGCTTTTTTGTAGCAACACATTGTTTTATGATTAACACTCCAGTCAGCCAATCCAACCACATAAGCTCTTCGATTACTCTTTGAGACAAATTATACTACATAAATTTCCCAAAAATACACAAAACAGAAATCCAATAAAAATAATTCTTAACCACTGATTATCTACACATATTCTTAGGTCTTTCATAACATATTCCTCTTGCAGTAGGGTGTCTTCCATATTACAAACTGGGTTAAGGAACTATTTACTAAATATAACAATATTACACTTCTTAAGACTTAGTATTACCCCAGTTTCCATATATCACGTATTAACATGGTTAAGTTCAATTTGTAGTGTCTGTATATCAGAATGAGACTTGAGAATGGTACACTGTTTGCAATCATTTGCAAGCTTCTTTAACCAGAGATACCCATGTTTGATTTGGAGATCAGAAAACTATATGCTGAATAGTACAAGCTATAGTATGGATCCCTGAAGGGCTCCACTGGTAACCTTCATGTGCTCTGAGGATCCACTGGCCACCATCACCATGTAGATTCTATTCCTCGGCCAATTTGCTATTCTCTAGTTGGTTCTTTGACAATTTGGACCAGTTTGTCTGTATTTATGAAATCAAGGAAGTTTTGGGCATAACTTGCATTTGAGGAGTAGGTATCCCAGTCTATCAAAGGGAAGTTAAAATCTTCCAGTGTGATAGAGTTCTTGCATATTTGAAGTTCATCCACTACATGTAAGAATCCAACAGTGTTTTTGGGGGACACTGCAGGGGTTCTGTAACATGCTATGATCTGATGGGTGGTTTTATTTATTGTGATTTGTATCTCAATAAGTTTAGTTTAAGGGTCTCTTAGAATTTACCTCCAAGTAATATGGTCTTTAACAAATATGGATTCTCCAACACAATTCCCATTAGGCTGAAGACATGATGTGCATAAAACTCTGGTACAGAGGAAATACTTTCTGCAGTTTTAATCCAAGTTTCACTAACACCACACACATGAATTTGCTTCAAATGCAGGAAGGCCTCGAGGTAAGCAATTTACTGTTTTAGAGTCTCACTTTGTTTTATATTTTATGTTTGGACTTCCATTACCTAGACTCAGCCTAAAAAACGGACTATGGGGGCAGGATAGGCTTTAGCTAGTATTGAGAAGCCTTTAAATGAGAGATGCAAGCTGTCCTTGGCAAGGCCAGTACAGTTGTGCAGTAACTAATCTCAAGCTGGCACATAATGGATTCCCTTTGAATGACAGCATTGATTCAGCCAATTGATGAAGCCAATACATTTTTCTTTGCACATTAGCATCATTTTGGAGAAGGCAGGACTCTGCACATTTTGTGACATACATGGAGAACTGGGAAATATGTCTCTGCATTTCCCACAGGGTTTAGCATACCAGGTCATTTATACTCAAATAAACCATCAATATGTCATAGACATACTTGTTAGGTTAGAGGGACTTTAGAGCACTTGCAATGTCAGAGACCTTGTCACCTGAAAGATAATTCAGAATCACTCAGTTTTTGTTCAGCCTTGATAGTGTACAGTCTGTCTGACTATCATATAGAGTCACACATCACCACTACATTGTTATTAGTAAAGGGTTTATGACAATGGTGTTTCACTCAGTTTTTTCACCTGCTGCATCTTAGCTCTGGGTATGGTAATATGTTTTATTCTTCATCTGTGTCATTAGAGGATTAGGACAGTACTTTGTTATGTCTTCAGAACAGGATAATTGTTCAAGTATTCATGCGGAGTGCTGTGAAAGTATGTGGTGCTCACAGACTCTGTTCATAGGTGAGAGTGATGCTTCCATCTTAAATAAATATTTGCCTCTCTCAAAGGTAATTTTTGGCAGATCAGCTTTAACCATATCTATTTTCAGCAACTAATCCTCAATCCTTGTATAATCAGAGACAATCTTTGGTAACATGCTCCAACTAAAAGCACTACACAATTTCAGCCTCCCACTAATCATTAATTTTTCCATAGTCAAACGTACCTATACCTTCAAATATCAAGGTATTATATTTGACTCCTTCCTTATCATGCAATCCCACACAGACCTCTTTAATGAAGGAAAAAAATATAAAAACAATCCATGTATGCCATTGCAACTTCAGGCTTTTTACACAAATATATGTTCTGCAGTAGGTTAAGTATTACTGTTATATGATCAAATAGAGTACATAGCCCCCCGTATAGCTTACTCTTCTAAATCAAATCAATGTGACCTCCAAATGTTGATTTACTACACTTAGATATACAGCTTACTTATACTACTATTTGAACACCCCGGTATCACCCTAACCGTAGCCAACAGCCTTCCCCTTCTTTAAAGGGTAAATTTGCTCCTGCTCACTATAACCTTCACAGCCAACAAATCTTATTACTGTCCATACTTTCTTCAAATCTGTATATCTCATCTACTACCTACAGACTTTGCTCTAATGCAAATAACATATCCAGATTATTCAGACTTCCAGATTCACTAACAACTTCAGAACACACTTTCTCTAGTCTTAATCCAAAATTTGCGAATAACCTCATGTCTACTTCTGTACTTCCTTACAACAGTCTACAGAAAAACTGCTGGTCCTTCTCTCTAACAAGACTGAATACACCTGCTTCCAAAACTAGCTCTAAGATGGCTTATTTTCCTGCTGTAATATCATTCAGATTTATTTCACATAACCTCCTCACCTAAGAGTGTGTGTGTGTGTGTGTGTGTGTGTGTGTGTGTGTGTGTGTGTGTGTGTGTGTGTGTGTGTGTGTGTATTTTACATATGTCATTTGTTAACCGGATTAGTCCAACTGAGCCACTGGCCTGTTTTCGGTGGAGACCCGAGGAGAAAAGCTCCAGCTTTTACAAAAAAGAAAAACATCTGGCAATGAAGTTTTACGCAAACATTACAATAATGTGCTTTACATGAAAACATTAGAAATTTTTTCAAAAGGCCTGAGAATGAAGTTTACATAAACATTACAATAATGAGCATAACATGCAGTACAAAAGTTAGAATCTTTTTTAAATCAACAAAAAGAGGAGATGCAAATGAGCTAGGACACTTGCAATAGGTGGGTGTTAAAAGTGTGAGAGGTAGTAAGGTGTATATGTATATGCATATACATACATACACACACACACACACACACACACACACACACACACACACACACACACACACACACACACACCACTTTCATAAAGCCTTCTCCTTTGTAAAGCCTCTACATCCTCCTGAAATGCCTATTTCTATCTTAAATAATATGCACGCTAACACTCCGCGACCTTTCTTGACTATACCAACCATTGCTTCCACAGTAAAATGATTGTACTATTGTTGGGTTATTCTCTTATATGCCTTGAAGAGCTTTTTAACAGTCTATTTTTGATGTTTTCCTTCCTGGTACCTGTCTTAAGTCAATATGTTGCATCTAATTAACTGTTTTAAATCACTTAGTTATTTTAAGTCTGTGTTTTGGTGATTTTTGACCCTATAGCATCTGAATAAAGTTTTGCAACATTTTAAGTCTCTGATCAATAATTTCAGTAAATAGCTGCACTGTTTCTGCTTTTTATTTTTTTATAATTCTATTAAGAAAAGCATTAATTTGACAATAAAACACCCTCCTTCTCCTCTTTCATTGTTATTATTAAGTACAGAATTATCAATTTAACAAGTCACTTCCTTTTATTTAAACACAGTTTTCATCCCATTGTTTTCCCATAGATCCTGAACAAAAAGTGCCTACAAAAAAAAAAATAAAACAAAACTAATAGTATTGCTCTTGGCTCTTTACCTGACCTTGCCACAAACTGACTTTGGAAGCTTATACCAGTCTCATCTGCTCATACTATTGAGCATTAGAACATTAAACCGGTGGTTCCTCATCTTAAACTGCTAAAACCTGATTCAGCCTTCTCCTTCATATCTTCCAGCCTGTTTAGTGTGCAGACCAGTCCCAATGTTTTCCGTTTCTTACCAGTCTCACAGCACATGGCACAATTAGATACTGCGGTAACTTACATGTTCATAGGTGTTTACTAGGCTAATGATCACAAGGGCCTTTTTAAGCATAGCTGTGCATTCCAAACTTCTGACAAGTTCTGATACTTAAGTGTAAACATGTGCCTGGGAGATGAACCATTTACAGGTTACCTGTGTCCATTAGAGACATAGGTGCCAAACCAGGGATGAATTTCCAGTCACCCATCCAATTGGCCAAGTTGCGCTTGAATTGGGTTAGGGAAGAACGCTGCTTGACATGGATGGGGAGCCTGTTCCATAGACGGGGTAGTCTCTAGAATACATACCTATCTCTCCAACAGGTTCTATTTACATCACAAGCAATGTTTAAGTCTTTAGAATGGGTAATTCTGGTGCTGTTTGTTTTGTAGATATGCAGGAGGTCCATCAGAGTGGCGTCTCATAATATATGCTAAGCATAGATCTCACCGCAAAAGCCTGTAGGAGACAGAATACAGGGATAGGGCCTTGAGGCAGTCTGCATAGGACATATTACTTACGCCCTGTATTCTTTTAGTGAGGAACCTCTGTGGACATTCCAACTGGTGGATATGCCTGGTTAGGTACATACCAAAGGGGGCATTCTACTCAGTGATAGGTCTGATGAATGTCGAATACAGTGGAACCATGACTTCCTATGACTTAGATGCCATACCTTTGTTTTTAAGTTGTGCAGCATAGAATGATTTCCTCACCACTGTAGACACGTGATGGTCAAAGCCTAGATTACTATCTGTGTGTGTTCCCAAGTCCCTGACCACTGGGTCAGCTATAAGGGTTGTGTTGTCAATATGATAGTTACCAGGGATGGATGACTTCTCAAAGAATACTATTATGCATTTTATTAGCATTTAGTTTTAGTCCATGGCTCTGACACCAGTTGTTTGTCTATGTCAGCCCCTCCTGGAGAACATCTGTGTCAGTGTGAGATTCAATAACAGCTCCTAATTTGCAATCATTTGCAAATTTAGTCAGCCAGAGACCACTGACATTGGCCTTGACTTCTGAGAAGTAAATGCCAAAAAGGAGCGGTCCAAGGACTGATCCCTGAGGGATTCCACTTGTGACTGACCTCTTTGTAGAAGTGGACTCCCCAATTCTAACTTCCTGGGTCCTGTCTGTGAGCCAGTTGGCTATCCACTGGGTGCCATACGGGTTTTTGCCTAACCTCTTGAGTTTGTCAACAATGCCCAAGTGGGGTATTGTGTCAAATGTCTTTGCCAGGTCAAGGTAGCCAGTGTGAACGGTTTTGCCCTCACCAATTGCATTGGTGACCTTCTCAAAGTCATCCACCAGGTGGAAGAGGCATGATCTGCCCTTGACGAAACCAAACTGGGTCGGGTCCAGTGTCTGGAGGGTTACTGTACACCTATTGATCATCTCTGTGAGAATTCTTTCCATGGCTTTACATACAAGACTAGGGAGACTTATGGGTCTGTAGTTGACCCACCTTTGTGCAGAGGGATGACTGTTGCCTTTCTCCATTCATGAGGCGTGAAGCCTGATCAGAGGCTACAGTTAAATAGTAAGTCCAGAGGCTGTGATAGATCATGATTCATGCTATTTAGAAGGCATCCTGGGATATTGTCTGGGCCCACCGATGCAGTGTTCTTCGTCTTAGAGAGAGCATTAAGGACCTGTTCCCTAGTAATAGTAGGGGGAGTTCTATTTGATGATATTTCCTGAGGGAAGGTTGTGGGGGAGAGAAGAGTAAAGCTGGAGCTGAATTTATTAGCCAGGAAGTTTGCTTTATCTTCTAGCTCAGTATAGGTGGCTCCATTTACAATGAGCACTGCACACAATTGTGCACTGCATTTGAGATTGCAGACATCGCTAAAGAATGCTTTATGGTTGTCCTTAGCTTGGGATGTCAAACGTACCTCAAATTTGGCTTTAGTAGACTTTATTTGTCCTCTGAATTGTTTGTTTAGTTTGATGAGAGTGCTTTTATCCTGCTGGGTGCTGCACCTACTAATTTTTGCCATGATTTTATTCCTCCTGTTATACATCCTATTGATTTTGTGATTCCACCAGGGTGGCTTGTTTTTTGAGTTAGTTCTGTACTTCTTCCTGGTGAGTACAGCTGCCTCTATGCAGCTATTAACATAATTATACAGGGTTTCTGTGAACAGTTCTGCATAGGCAGAAGTGTTCTCAGGGTTTATGGGAGCTTGAAATTTTTCCAGGTTCTCACCTAATAGCAGGTGGTTGGCCTTAGAATAGTTCCTGAATATTCCAGGTTTAGCTGGGGGTCCGGGTTTTATTTTTACTTCAAAGGAGACCATTTTGTGGTCTGACCTTATCATTGATGGCAATACAGTAGGGGTTGTGCAGCAGTCTCCTATATTAGTGAGGACCAGATCCAGTATGTTTGCAACTCTGGTTGGTGTATTGACTGTCCAGTCCAGGGAGTTTGTGTTTACAAAATCCAGGAATCTCTGTGCATGTACGTTTGGTGTTGTATAGGATTCACAGTTAATAGTGGGGTAATTAAAGTCACACATGAATATGGCATTGTGTTGGGTGATTACTGTTTCCAATAAGTTTAAATACAGGGTATGGGTTTCCTGGGTCACAGAGGGAGACCTATAGCTTGCAAGGAAATGGTATTGGATTTTTACCTATGGTGATTTGAACATGGGGCAGCTCACGTGCATTGTCCTGTTTGACCACCATTTAAGTATATTTATTTTTGATGTAAATAGAGACACCTCCACCTTTAGTCCCTGCCTGTGAAGTAGCTAGTCTAAATGTGTTGAATGCATTAGAACCTTGCACTGTTGGTGTGCTCTCCGCAGCTTTAAACCATGTCTCAGTGACCGCACAGACATCAGCATTCTCTAGGGTAAAGAGAGTTTCATTCTCAGGCCTTTTGTATTTTCTACCTTATCCTCAAAGATAATGGACTCTTGTAACAAGAAATTCTGTTTGTGAGATATGCAAATATTTAACAAATATGGATGCCTTACTCTCACAACAAAATACAGACAGAGCAGCACACAACCACCACAATCTACACTGACTCGCACTAAAATGTTTTACACAGAGACTGTAAAAAATCATTGCCAGTACTTCCTAGACCCATAAAGACTGGGTCTCTGCAAAAATCCAGCACATCACCCTGAGGCACACTTTTAACACTGTCACCCAAAGTTAAATCATCTCAAATTTGTTACACCAGATCTCTCTGTAAATAAAACTGTTTTAGTGATTGGTGACTCTGTAGTCAGGCATACATTCACTTCAGACTAGGCCGATTAAAGACAGGGTAATGGTGAGATGGCTTTCAGGAACCAGGAACTCTGATATCTCAAAGACCCCTAAGACCTCTTCACCTAACAAATACGAGTATAATATGGTGGTGGCCAATGTAAATTAAACCACAGGAAATGCAAAACCCCTACCAATATGCAGAAAAACATGTCAGAACTCTTTATCCATGTTGCAAATGTAAGCAGAACTCTGGTCTGAAAGTGGAATCCTTAGATAGTTGGTTTTGACAAGTGGCTAAAACAGCTAGTGATTTTCCAGAGGGATCCAATATGTGTCAGCATGGAGCAAGATGCTCGACGATCCTCCTTGCTTCTGCAAAGAATGACCTGCACATCTCATTCCAAGGTTTGACATATTCTAAAAGCCTTTGCTACCTCCATGATGCATTTTTAGGCACAGTCCAGCTAACTGGCATTCCAACATAACTAACTTTTCAAATCCAAAACAGGATCACATTAAGGGGTAACCTTTTGAAATGCTGGAACGTCTTTGGCAAGTCGTGTAATATGGAGATTGAACATCTGAAGAAAATGGAATTACATACACCAAGTCCAAGAATGCCATTTCTCAGACAATTCCCTTTTCTCTGTTGTATGGCAATCTTGAAGTTACAATATGTAAGTTTGGCGGTGCAGGAACGCTTGCCCTTTGAAAAAAGTGTATGAGAGAAGAAAGATGTTGGCATTTTGCTCTTCTCTTGGATTTTCTGTTTTTCTTATTTTTTTACCCCCTCCCCCACCCAGTGTGCTGGCACAGGACATTCCAAGTGCAAACATTTCAACACTGAGTCTAATGTGGCTCTGCTCAATGCCAGAAGTTTCAACAACAAACTGCCTGACCCTGAGGCCCTCCTACATTTGGGTCATACCCATATTTGTGTAATTACTTAATCTTGGTTTAAATATCCAGAAAGCACTCTCTCTGTACTGGGGTTTTGTGCCTACCATGCCCTCAGACCTGTTGGCAACTGTGGAAATATCTCCATATTTGTTAGGGACCCTATCACCTCAAGACAAATCCACATAAATCAACAAACGGGACTCAATGAAACAGGACCAGCTATCAGTTTATAGTCTGTTACAGGATGCCCTTCATCATCACCATAAGCAGCAATCTCCTTTTACCTATTTTCCACATGGGGAGTTATGTCAACCGTTGTCATCTTTCTCAGTTCAGTGCCACTCTTGTACCTTTAATGCTCATGCAATCATAGGTTTTCTCCTACACAATCCATCCATCTCTTTTCTGGGTGCACTTGTTTCTTTACTTGCTTCCTCTCTCTCTCAAACCATCTTAACCAGATTGTCTTCCCTTATTTGCACATGTTCCCAAGCCAACATAATCCATTCTATTGCACCCTCTCTGCAATTGGAGCTAATTTGGCTTTTTCACTAATGTCCTCATGTTATCTGTGCCACATTGTACATCCTACAACCCATCTCAGGCACTTCATCTCCATCACTTCTAGACTCCTCAATTGCTCTGCTTTCACTGCCCCTGGATTTCTGTACAATACAGTAGTAGTGGTGGCAGTAGTGGTTAAATCACTATTTTGTACACCTAACTTTTCTGCTTCTTTGACATTCTTCTGTCACATACTGTTCTAATACACTGTGCTACTTGGTTGCAGTGCCTCTGATTCAGTTTTTGACCTCCTCATTCAGACTTGCTTTCTCCTCAGCCAACTCTCCCATATACTTGAAGCTGTTAACCTATTCCAATATTTTCCCATCTATCTCCATTTTCAACTTCTTATTCCTCCATTTGCTGCCATGACAACCGTCTTGTCTGTACTCACTTTCATCCCATGTACATTCTGTTTTGCAGTCCATTTCAATATAATTTGCTGAAGTGATAAGAGGACTCAGGGACACAGGTGTACAGTGGTCTCACCTTCGATAACCACATCGCCACAACAGTCAGGAAATCCTATGTGGCACACCTCATCACTAAGGGCTTTTCATCCAGAAAAAAGGAGGTCATTGTCCCACTGTACTCATCCCATATTAGACCCATTATAGAATACAATACCCCATTTGGTATGTGCCTCTCAAGACACCTGAAACTGGAAAGGCCGCAGAAATACCTCACTAAAAGAATCACAGGCCTAAAGCAGATGCCCTATGCTGACTGCCTTAAAAAACTCCAGTTATACTCCGTCGCATATCGTCTACTCAGAGGCAATCTCTGCTTAACATACAAGGCCATGTCAAACTCAGATCTGTTGGACATGCTACACTTAAAGAAATCCCAATCCTTCAGATAGACATGCTCTGGGGATCTAAACCTTGTCATCACAATAAACAAAACATGCTGGAGGGATAGATTCCTGACCCACAGACTACCAGACTCTGGAATAGACTGCCCATACATGGCAAGCAGAGCACCTCTTTGGCACTCTTCAAAAGGAACCTTGACGAATGGATGGGAGAAAGGAAATTCACCCTGTGGATCATGTCAGTTGCCCTGCTAGACAGGGGTCTAGGAAGTAAATAGTGTGGGAAGAAATAGCCAGGGAATTGTTATGGCTAGGCTTGTAAAGGCCCTAGGGCCGATAGCCTAGTACCAACCTATGAACCTATAAGTCATTGTTCAGAGTAAGCCTGTAATGCCACACTATCTGCATAGAGCAGCTTTGCTGATCTGCCCATTCCTACCCATTTTCTAATGTACGCCATCACCAGAATGCTCTGCAGTGGGCTCAGAGATAAGTCCTGATGCATATCCCCTCTGCAAGTTTGAACACTATTTGTACTTGGTGTCATTGGGCCTTGGACATAACCTGCACTTATTCCACCAATGTTTCCAGGACTTCATCTTGTCATAGGACTGCTCAAATCAGCTTTCTTCTGACCTTATCATATGCTTTTTCCACATCTAGGAGTGACCAGCTGGCTGGACTTCTCTCTCTCATCTCTAGTTCTTCTCAACTATCTGTTTTATTACAAACATCGGGTCAGTTGTGCTGCATCCTGATCTGAATCCAAACTGCTCATCTCCCATCTCATTTTCTAGTACTCTGCATAGTTGTCTCCCTCTCCGGCACTTTCACGAAATGCTACAGGTAACGGATACCTTTGTCCTGCCCACAGTTATGAATGTCCCCTTTGTCCGTAAACACTGGCACTAGGAGACTTGTCGGTCATCTGGGATATGCCGTTCACTTGATACTGCTAAGAATACAATCTGGAACCATGCATCTCCTATGTCGCCCAACACCTTGATCACATCTACCATCACCTCATCTGAGCCTGCTCATTTCCCAAACTCATTTTCCTTAGTATCATTTCTTCTTCTTCCAGAGTAGGCTCTTCTTCCTCTTTCCCTGCAGGTCGTCTTAGGCAGTACTGCTTCTGTGGCTTTTTCTTCAATCAGAAGCTGTTGGAAGTACTCCTGCCATCTGCCTTTGATGTCATGTCAACTGGTGAACAGGTTGTTGCTAGTATCCCTTATGAAGCGAGTCTGATGACCATCTCCTCTATCTTTGTCTTGCAATCTGATAGTGATTCTTTATGTCATCTTTTGAGACATTTTCCAGAAGCTAGTAGAGTGCCCCATTATGCTTTACTCTGCTATTGCAGGTGCTGTCTTACCCTCTTTGCTAGCCATCTAGCTTTCCTTCTTAGCCTGATCCATCTTTTCTGTCTCCTGGAAGTCATGTAAGGTACCTAAATGTACTTGAGCCCACTATAATCAAAAATCCCATTATTTTGGGAGAATGGCTACTCCTCAATAAAATGGAGTATCAATACACCTCCAATGTAGGATATGCCCAAATGTTCTTCAGTTTAGTTAATCTGGTCTAATGAGTTTTTGTTAACAAGAGGACAATATTCTTGACCTGCCCTTATCTGCTATTCCTATGATTTCTCTTTCCCCAGATTAAGTCGGATTATAAACTGGTGGCCTTCACCTTCCAAAATTCTAAACACACTATAGTCAATTTCAATTTGGGGAAAAAGAAACCATAGGACTAGCAGATAAGGGCAGGTCAAGAGTATTGTCCTCATCAGACTTCAAGGATTTCAAATGTACATGTCTCATCAGGCGTTATGTCAGTTTCATAATTCATTTACAGCAGCATTACCTCACATGTTGCCACAGCAAGTAGTTTCTCAAATAAATTATATGCCCACTTAAATAATTATATTAAACTGTCAGAACCAACCTGATCAATATTTGTTGACCGGTAATGTCGGACTGAGCCAAAGCCCTTTTTCAGCAGATGCCCGGGAAGGAAAGCTCCATATTAATACAAATATTTAAACTAAGATTATACAAACAATTTAACATTTTCCTGGTGATTTAAGAACACATAAATATAATGGGAAATTTAAAAATAAGCCACTCTAAAATTGACAATTAAAAAAAAAACTTAAAGTATACCACATGTCAGAAGACCCTCATAAATTAAGATTATTATCATGAAGTTGACTGAAGAATTGAAAAATGCAGTTAGGTCTAAGAAAGCAGTCCATGAAACTGAGTTATCATCAAAAGCCTAGGACAACTGCAAATATTTGATTGGCTATGTTAAAAAACTAAAAAATAACACCTGATAGTGGTCAAAGCCTTCTTCACAATGCCACCATCAACTCTGATCCAGCAGACATTACCAATACACTAGCAAACAAATTCAGTATGAATGTTACCTAACACAGGACTATCCAAAGCTCACTAAATTCTTAATCTCTCAGAACCTCTCTCATCACTAAAGGACATGAACTGAAGGTGTCTTCTAAGTATAAAATACTTCTTCCATGAGACCTGAGAATATATCAGGCTGTTTAATAAACAGTACCAAACAAACCCTGGTAGAGACACTCTTTAAACTATTTAACTTCTGTTTAGCCACCAGCTCTGTCCTTGAGATATGGCACACAAGGGTGGTTCTGCCACTGATGCAGAGAATTATAGGCCTGTCAGCCTGACAAGTCCTACTTGCAAATGCATGAAACAGATAACTGATCTGATAAAAAAAAAAATACTAAAAGTTCCATCAGACTACACCCACATTAGTTTGGGTTTGACAAGGTTAGATCCATTCTAATGAATCTGGTAAACTTTTTTGAAAGGATAACAGGTTGTTGACAGTGGTCATACTGTTCACACAGCATACTTTGACCTGGTCAAGGAATTTAAAACCATAATTCCATACAAGCATAGCTAGCAAGCTTAAAACATTACAAATAGATCCCCATCTAATAAGATGGAGTTAATGAAAGGCAGAACCCACACAATGTGGGTAGCAGGTGCTTCATCAGAGAATATGAAGGTGAGCAGTGGTGACCCACAGGGGCCAGTGCTGTGACCTCTTTTGTTTTGCACTTAAATTTTCAGAGATCCAGACCATGAATCAAAATGTGTGTATATAATGTATGGTGAAGAACCTGAAATACTTAATAAACCTTACTTCACTGGAAAACAAGTAATACAGATCTGAAGCAAACTACGCTTTTTTTTTTTTTTTTTTTTTTTTACATTTGCTTCACTGACTATAACATTGTTAATGAATTGTTTAGAATGTGCTGAAAACATTAAATGTACAGATCAACTTTTAGTTCAATGAGCAAGTGTGTGAGTATAGCAGACAAGAAAATAAAGAGCAAAAATATTGCGCCTGATCTGCATTCCACCATATGCAACACATACAGACTCACTGTCACAGTCTCAGACTGAAAGGATTTGTATTTTTGGTGAAATGGTCCATTCAGACAATTTTAACTATTATTTTATAATGACATTTCTGAGTAATCACAAGTTAATCAAAGGAGATGCAATTATTCATAGTGGATCTTGAATTGGGATATGGGGTACTGTTTCACCACAGAACAAGGTTGCATTTTTAATATTTTCCAGACAAAATATAAATTTCTGAGTACTGGGTTCACAGAAGGAAGACGTAGTGAGTTACACATTGAACAAGACGTACAATAACCTTTATCAAGATAGTCTCGTATAGTGGCATTACTAAAACCTTTACATCCGACATAGGGATGATGGACAATTACTTGGTGTAAGCCTTAATGGCCATTTGTAGTCCAGAGACCGTATCTGTGAAGGCTGGAGCACCTCTATATTACCTTGTGTTGCTCCTGGACTTGTCAGTAATGGAATATGGAAGTATGCCACAGCCTGTACTGATGAGTATAAGAGTTATTCAGAAATGCCTGTGCGCACAGAAGGCAGGACCCAGCCATACAATACACATCTGCATAATGTAGACAGACTGCTCGCAGTACTACTGTAAATTCCTTTTCCCGTACCTGTCAGCATGCTCAAAGTTACAACACATCCTCTACTGGTGAAGGAAAGAAAGAGGACTGTATCTACATGTGAAGAATGCAAGCTAGATGATGATGTAATCAGCTCCTGACATTTCCTATGCTATTCTTGAAGTGGCCAACTTAGTGACTTTCAATGGTTTCAAGTGTATTCAGGAGAAATATGAATCAAATTAAGCATACTGTGTGAAATGTGTTTGCTAAACGGAGGAAAATTATGTAATCCATGTTTCCTATTTGCATGTGTATGACGGAGTGCATGCGTATGAACAATGTTATGTGCATGTTTGTGATTAAGCTGGGGGGAATGCAAAGAGTACACTTCCATGAATGAGGAATCTGGAGTGCTGTCTGATCCCTGCACAATTTTTTTTTAATAATTTTCAAATGTACTCTTTTCACGGCACTTTCAACATACCAGTTTACTTGAATGTCAAGGATTCTCACTGGCAAATCATCCCAAACAGACTTGCTCATCTTATTTGCCTAAAATCACTTCATCTTTTTTAATTTTTTTTAATAACTTTACCACATTGCTCTTTTCACAGAGCTTCCATCTAAAATACAACACGGCTTCACTCTCCAACTGGTCTGCGTACATTGAGTACCAAGGAACTAGCACAAGCTGCACATGTTCTGCATCTCATTCTTATGAAAATGCAGTGTGAAGATTTTCATTATTATTCACAGTATACTGCACTTACACATATTTTAATATGCAACATTACAGGAAGTGTATTCTTACCTGCATAAATGCAGATTTTGTACACTGTTGTGGTGTAAATGTACAATGAGGTTGGACTTTTAGGTGGTGTGAGTATAACAGCAGCAGTCATGTCACTATACTGTCTCACACACCATCATCTATTTCCTATTTGACATTTCCACACTGCCACCAAATTACTTTTCTGCATAGTGGGAGCTTGTTTGTCATGACCCCAACCCTATCTGAATATTCTCACTTTCCCTAGTATGAATTTCAGCAAACATTGAACTGACTAGTATGAGACAGGTGGCTACCACGTGGCTTCTGTTAAATTAGAGAAAATTCAAGCCATGAGCATAAACAAATCTATTTCAGGCTCTTCCAGGTTTTCACTATAATCACTGTCATAACTTATTTTCTGACTAGAAATAGTCTGTTCAGTATTGAAGTAGTGATTATTTTTGTGAAGACAGAGTAGTCTATTCATCAAAATTGTAAAGGGAATGGCCATATAGAGCCATCAGTGTTGGCATCCTTCCCCTCTGACCACCTGCACTGGAATTCCAAGTGGGTGCTTTATCACAGTTAATTACCAAAGTGCTGACTGGTACTGCTGAGCTGGACAGCTTAGCTTTGGACAATCTAATTAATACAGAATACTAGGTTGCAAAATGGACTTTCTGGAATCTGCTGTTTCAGTTCAGCTGTCTCAGCTCCAGGAAACACAACAGATTCTGAAAACACATAATTTTACCACTGACAACTTGCAAATGAAGCTCAATTTAAAAAAAAAATAGACAATCTGAGATTGGGAGATCTGAAGAAAGGATTGGAAGATGTAAGCCTTCTGCGCCTTTAATCACTGAGAGTGCACTGCTGTATAAGGCCCCCAGACCCATTATGAAGTTTAAGAATTTTACACGAAAAGTAAGACTTATGGATATAAAATATTGAGGCAACACTCGTCACATGGATGAAAGCCCCATTCAACTCTACCCAGATATTTTTTTTATCTCAGTACTGCAGAAGTGAATGGCATCTGCAAGCATGAAATACCTTGGCTACAAGAACGTATTGCCTACAAAACTCTTCCTGTAGCCCCATATATGTTCAGTCAAATGGAGCAACTGTTTCCATGCGTGCAACTTTTATGATTCAGCACTGATCTTTCTGATTTCTTTCCAAAATAACTTCTTCACCAAAGATAGTAAGAAATATTTTTTTTTGTTTTTTTTTCATTTAGAAATGCTTCTCACTAGGCAAAAAAAATATTTGGCATTGTTCGGAGCTTAATATAACTTAGCTTTTCACAAGAATCAGAATATTTCAGACATACAAAAGATCCCTTTGAGGAATCTGCCAACTAACCCCTCAGGTACCGACAACTTTCCCCAGAAGTGACTATCCCACAAATGCTACCCTGGAAATTGTCACCAAGACAGCTTTATCAGGTTCCTATGGAGAATATTTATGAAATTCTAGAGTTTGTGATTTTAAGAAGGATGGAGCAGTGATCCTCCCAAATTAGAAGTTATAAAGCTCAGGGACTTGAACTAGAAGCATTTTTTGTGCAATCTTGAAGTTAGTACGCATAATTAGCAGTGGGTGTGGGGCTGTAGGGGAGCTTGTCCCCCTGCAAAAAAAAAAAAAGTTTTGTTTTATTTATTTTTTTTTTACGTATTGCATCCACCAAAATTGTTGCTTGCACAAGTGTAGTAGCGTGTTGATGTTTGCAAAGTCGACTTTGTAAACGTTGATGTTTGCAAAGTCGACTTTGTAAACGTCAATGTTTGGGTGTTTTGGGGTGTTCCGTTTAATTTCAGTACACCTATAAATATACATTTTATATATATATATATATATATATATATATATATATAATATATATTATATATACATACACATACAAGTATATATAGACACAAAAGACAATAGAAAAGACGATCCTGCTGGTTTTCTTTTCTACAAGATGCTTATTAATTTATCCAAAAGTAGAAGGTTTATGGTTTAAGAGATTGTCTAATGTCCTGATACATGGACAACAATTACCAGACAAGACATCCTAGCATCTTCTGTGTGAAGAGTGGAAGGCTAGTAATGGAACCATAGCTCATCCCCATCTTTAGTATAAAAAGTAACATTTTTGCAATACATCATTCTTGCACCATTAATTCTGATGTGTTCTTGAACTGTAGGAATTAAATTCACCTATATACAAATGGGTCATCTGACACACCTTCCCTTACATGTTCATTCAGTTGGCAAAGCTGGTATTATATTTAGGATATGCAAATCCCTTACATTAGTATCAATAAAAAAGCACATTGTTTGGGAGGGTGCTGTAGTTCAGCTTTTGTTTTAACCTTGTATAGAACATTACACCTGCCAACAGGTAAGCTTCACATGCCTTCCTCATTCATCAGGAATACCCACTTAACTCTGCTATTATCTGTACCTACACAGAAAAGTACCAGGTGCAACATTAAAAAAGAAGTCAATCTATCATGTTGTTATAAGGTAGTCACCATGTTGCTTACAACTATATTTTGAAAGAACTGCAAGCACAACAGAGAATGCCTTTGATGACTAGAAAGATTTATTGGGGTATAATAAGCTCTCTCACACAGTATGTCATCAGTACTGAACCTTCATAAAAAGGAGCAAGACTGCAGTATGAAATGCTTCAGTGGACGAGTGCAATGTTCATATTCTAAGTTACACAAAGAACAGAGCTGGTTTCCTTATGCACTGATTTTTAATCAGTGCATACAAAAGTAAAAAGTGGTGTGGCACAGTGCTGCAGCAGGCAATGTCACTGCCTCACAGTGGTTGGGTCTTGGCAAGGATGTCATCTATGTACAGTCTACCAGATGCACTGACTTCCTTCCTCATTCTGAAGATTTTCCATAACTAGACTGGCAGGACTCAAAATAATCTGCAAGTGCATATGCCATTTGAGAGTGACTGTGTTTATCCTATCATTAACTAGGACAAAAGCTTTATTGAGTGCCAGTAGAGGCTTCCTGCTACCTTGCAACTCTGCACTGAATTAAGTGGGCACCCGAAGAACTAACAAATGAACAAAACAAGAGAATGTGGCAAATGTAGAATAAAAGTAATGGTGCTGATATAAAATTAAGTGACCCCCAGCATTTCCTAACCAATAAAATTGTTGCCCTAATGTTCCTGAGCTTCCTGGAAAGGCTTATTACAGTCAACAGCAGCACATTACTGATTCCCAAGATCCAGTAGGTCAGGGATTGCACACTTCTTTCTGCTCCAAGTAAACTTGTTGGGGAAAAGAGCTCTACATCCCACCACTCCTGAAGTTATTTTACACCTGTGCACTTCCCATCCATGAATCATCTTCTACTCCTTTAAGAACTAAGAGTTGATCTGTAACTTTGCCTGCAGTGTGTTTGGTTCTGCTATAACTTTTTTTAACAACACATATACCCCCCCCTTCATTATTACCAGACTTCTTTTAAGCAAACAAATACCCACCCCTTTAAAAAAAGCACAAAGGGCTACTTTTGTATTATTCTGTAGCAACTTACCAAAATGATGTTTTACACTTTCATTTTATGTTTTGGGTAACAGTAGAAAGTGCTGAAGTATCCTTGCAGCTGCTCTTTTCCCTTTTTATAAAACATACTGAATGATATTTTATTACAATTGTTTCTGAAAACTTAGTACTAACATAGTTTAACACACACAAATTGTGGTCTATTTTTGTTATATTAATCCTGCTTACCTGGCTGCACGAGAGCTCGTAACTCTGAGAGTTCCTGGGTCTCCTGAGCTTGTTCAAACTGATTGAATCATGCTTCCCCACCTCCAATTCCCCACCCCTCGACTCCTTCATTTAGTCAACCTGTTCCTCAACTTCTACTCCCACTTAGAGACCCGTATCCCACTTTCCTTCACAACAGGAACACGTTGAATTTCCATACACCATTAGATGTATTGCTTAAATGTCAAAGAAAATGTCTTTCCTCGTGTTATAATTCTTCAAACTACTTTCCATCTCATCCAAGCACTCTATTCTCAAACCTCTTTACCTCAAACAAGTACATTTCATCACCATTCATTATACTCCCTACTATCCCTATAAGCTTCAACATCCACCTTGATTGCATAAAGGCCCCACCAAAACTCACCACTTTCCAAAGTAAATTGCAAGTAAACATTACCAAACTAAATACATATCCAAACTTTGGGACGAAACCTAGGTCAGTGTTGGAGCATTGCTGTGTTTTCTGCACAATAAAGCTGAATTGGATGAGTTTTATTCCTTTGTGGATTTTTTAGTTATTGTTTTTTCGGTTCTTGGGTTTGTTTAAATACATATCCATCCTCTCTGAAGTGGGGTCCTATACTCTCCTCCTCAGTCCCTAATGATGTTGCCCAACTCTTCCCCTTTCCCCTCTAATCTACAAGATCCATTTTCCCTACAGTCACAATACTGTACAAGCCCAAGAAAAACACCTAGCTCACTTAAAAACTCAAATCCTTTCTATCTCTCAGAGACAAAGCATGGCACTATTGGAAGTCTGACTCAGTTTCTCCTACCAAACAACACTAAAGTCTCCTCAGAAACCTGATCAAACAAGCAATTCGACTTCATAAGAGCCATCACAAGAGAACATATGAAACCTTTTTCACTTCACAGTCCTGGGCAGTGTCAACTGGTTAACAGATTGTAAATCATCTCCAAACGCTCATCCTTCTTACTCTTCTCTTTGATAGCAGTACTAACTTCTCCACCCTCCCTTCCATCAGCTCACATAACTTCACTCCCTCGCACAACCTCTCCCTCACCTCCCACTTATACTCCCCTCTTCTACTTTACAAATATCATAACCAAAGATATTATACCTCTCCTTCAAAACGTAAAACTTGACTCGCCTTCAGGGGCAGACATCCTCTCTCCTGCTTCATATTTCAATGTACGGAGTACACTGTTACTCCTCTGCTACATCTACAACGTTTGCATAAATCAAAACTGTATGCCCACATGGAAAACAGCAAAAATCATCTCTCTCCAAAAAATACATCCTCAAGTTACCCAGTGATTAAACTCCCAATCTCCATCCTTCCAAACTTTGGTAAAATCTTAGAAAAACTGAGCCATAATCATCTCTCAAACTACACAAGTCAATGTTGCATTTTCTCTTCTAAGCAACACTGTTTCTCATCTGGCTGCAGCTCTTCCACTGCACTCTGGAACTTCACTAATCATACCCTTTAAGCTATGGACAAAGGCCTCCTTACTGGAGCCATATTTATAGACCTTACCCATAGCCTTTGGCCTGGTTGACCACCCAATCTTATTTAGCCAACTCACTGACATGGGGCTTAGCCCTGCTGCTATTCCTAGGTTTTAAAATTACCTATCCAACTGACATTTCTCTGTAAATTTTAACACTATCTCGGTCACAACTCCCTTACTTGAAGTCCCTCAAGGCTCCATACTGGCCCATCTTTTCTTCAACATTTATATAAACAAGCTTACACTCTACCTTCCTCAGCTTCTAATCTTACTATACAACAATAACATGGTCATCATCTTCTCCAATCATAAAACCGATTGAGTTCAATAAGATCTGCAAAATGATTTTCTCTCCCTCATTAACTGGCTCAGTAGCAAAAAAAAGTTACTTTACTCCTTAAAAACTAAAACTATGCTCTTCAAAAACTCCACTAAAAAGCAAACAAAACCCAACTCTCCTCTTATTCTTGAGCATCTTAATTTACTAGTATCTAGTATTTTGGGCAAAAAATCTTCTCCCCCATTCAGAAAGAAATGTTATTGGCAAAGGGATTCTTCTAGCCCAGCTTGACTACTGCCTACCTCCTGTAGCATCTGCATCCAAAAGAAACTCTACCACCACCTAAGCAATCTCCAACTCCATTTGCTGCTTCATTCATTACTCTTTCCCCAAAGTAAGACCACCACTATCATACACTAGCCAAAGCCAACTAGTTGCCAGTTCAGCAACAGGCTGATCTATTCCTTGGCTTCTAAATGAGGACTCCTGACCTTCTCTTTCCACTAGCTTACTTAGCCTCCATCATATAACCTTATGTCTTATGATGACTCAGGGCCTGTCTTGCAAGCACCTAAAACAAGTCCTCAGTGCTCTAACTACTCTCTCTCTCTCTACCTTTGGAGATGAGCTCTGTAGGGATCTTCCCTCAAATCTTACAGACCTCTCTAACTACTACTCCATTCAGGCACAACTGAAAGGACTGTTCATTTCACAGTACAAGCTGCTTGTAAATGCATTCCTTCAGGTCACATAACCTATTCTCCCTAATCTCAAACACATAATGCCTATAATTTTGACTACAGAAGCTCTTTTTTGATTGCTAACATGTGACTACTCTAACTGATTTAAATATTATACACAACAGTTTCTGCTGATTACCTACTTAAATAATTTTTCTATTGTATATAAACTATACCTTTGTTTTCGGTGTACTCTTATTGCATAAATCATTTTTATTTTTTCTACTTGGTGTGTTTTTCACATTCTGGCCCGACAATGAAATTGGTCCAATGGGATCAGTGCTCGACCCAAGTGATATCCCTCTACTTGGTTTGTTACAGGCTATTGCCAGATGATCTATGCCTTCTATGGGATTAGACTTGGGGGAAGAGAAAGGAAGTTTTAGAGTTAGGGTGCAATCAGTGAATTTGGATTGATGATGCAATCATGGAACTTAGGGTTAGGGAATGATTGCCAAATTTAAAGAACAGGGGGGTAAGTCTGGGGTTAGAGACTGGGAGTGGAGTCAATGATTAAGGAGCAACTGGAATATTTAGGTTTAGGAAGTGAGACAAAGTTTTAGGGATAGGTACCAGGTGGGAATTGTTAAGTTAGAGATTTAAAAGGCTATGTAGTTTACTATGGTTGAGGTGTGGGAGTGCTATGTAATCTATTGGGAACTGGCTAGTGGAAGTTATGGTAACTGCTGTTTCAAGCAACTGATAATGGGCAAATCAGCCAAGTGCAAACAGCACATGAGCACTTAGAAGAAACAAATTAAATGGAAGTCACAAGAAATAATGTACTTTGAACAAAAATGGAGAGCACTTGTCAATATTGGGTCATATTATGGCTGGAATCTGCTAAGAGAAACAAAAAGAAGTGGCCATTAATTGTGGCTAAACAAGATGGTCCTGCTTGTTTAAACTAGAAATAGGCATCTGTGAATCAAGATTTGTCAAAATCAGTTAAAGACTATTGAGGAAGTGCTGGAAATTAATCCTGAAATGTTTTGAGGGAATGATGCTCACTGTATTGTATGGAAGTCACCAGTATGGTGAATTCACATGGTTCTTTCAAGTTGTATAAAAGCAGGACTTTGCCATTTGTTATGGGAAAAAAGAAGTTGGTAAAGCCTTAGAAAATGTTGAGTGATAGAATTATGTTCTCAAAACTGATCTAATATCTACCCATTAATAAGTATTGTTTTGATGATTATTCAAAAAAATGCATCACTTTTAATACTTTAATATATCCAATCAACAGACTCCCCAATCAGCTCAGTTATAAACATCTTTAACAAACTTGTCTTATTTTTCTCCAGTAGCAATATCTTCCAGCTCTCAATACTCTTTCTGTAACTCTACACTCATTTCAATTTATAATGCAACTATTATCTATGACAACAGTACTCCTTCCTCTTACTCTAGTTCTTCTCTTTCTACACCTCACACCACTTCATTTAACTCGCATACAATTAAAATCACATCCATCACTACTACCCAATCCTCCAAATACAATTACTCTGAAATATCATCTAGCATCTACACTATTAATACATTGCTACCCCTCAAACCTACAGAAAAATAATACTCTAAGTAGAACTCACCTCACAACACAGTACAACTCTAAGTGTAACGTGATACCCACACAACATTCAGATAGTACCATCATTTCACCTCAATGTGGGGACATCCACCCCAACCCTGGACCTACACCATCTGCCTCTCACCCCCCTAAACCTCACAAATCCCCACATCTCACTCCATTAACCTACAAAGTATTAGAAACAAGATCCCAGAATTCCATGCCTGGATATTCAATTCTAAACCTGATAATTGCTGTAACCAAGACATGGCAAAACCATACATAAAATGCATCAAATTCCTCCCTTCAGGTTTCTCCTAAGATCAGACAGACCCCACAAGAAAGGGGGTGGAGTTGCACTTCTCTAGCCTAACCCTTCTACTGTCGTTCCCTACTCTAGCTCTATTCCCCAGTTCTCTACAATTGAACTCATCATAGCACATCTAAAAATGAAGAAATTCAAAAGTCTTTACTTGGTTGCCATATACATCTCAACAGGTAATAATATTCCCATATTAGAAGGTTTACCCACTATCTCACAATGAAACAATAATTCTAGGTGAAGTAAACAAACTGGCTTGATCACGTAAATTCCTGTCCAGCTTTATCCATTAATCTCTATAACTTCACTTAGCTTATTACTAGTGTAACCTGGTCCAGAAAAAATGAAGAATAATGGTTTCATTCTAGACTGGATTTTACTATCAGACCCCAACAAAATCTCCTCAGCAGGAACTCTGCTCTGCAATATCAGTGACCATCACCCTTGTCTATATAATACAAAATGTCTCTACCACTCAGACCTCTCAACCTGTTAGAGCAAAAAATCTGGAAAGAGCCATAAATAATGGAGGAACAAAGGCCCAAAAATAGGGACAATTTTTAAATATCGCTCTTACAAACTTAGAAAGTTGATAAAAATAATGTTTTGCAATAGCATAAATTTTCTGAAAGGTATGAAGTCTGAAACTTAAATGTCTGTCCTTATTTTCCAACTTCAATCCTCAATAATTTCCCAATGGTTTGCCAGAAAAAACACAATTTTTTGATAAACAGACCAAAAGTATGAGGCAAAAATCTGGACATTGTGTGAAGGAAATTTGGAGAGTCGAGATATATTCTACCACTTTACACCAACACCAATACAAATCCAGCAGAAATCTAGCTAACTTCAACCCAACAACCTTTAATGAAATACTGAGTAAAATTAATTGGAGCACTCTAAAATCTTTATCCATCGATGAATCTGTTGAATTGTTCAATTCAGCATTCCTAAGTATTCTCAAGAGAATGGCCCGTCAGAAACAAGAGAATAAAAACAAATCATGCTATCTGGTTATCTAGAGATACCAAAAAAACTTATGACAACCAGAGACAAAGTATGAAAATAATGGCAGAAAAATAAAAAAAAACAAAGACATCCAGCTATTTAAACAGCTTCACAATCAAGTAAAATGCTGTGTCATTAAATATAAAAAAACAATACTACCTCAGTCTCCAAAACAACTGTAACCACAACTCAAAAAATTTTGGAACTCTGTCTCTACTCTACTAAATCCTCACACTAAGAGCAACACTTGCCAAATCCTGACAAAACTGCAGCAGAAATAGCTTCACTTTTCAACTCCTATTTTCTAGAGACTATATCCAAACTTGCTGCCACCTTTCCTCAAACTAGCCATAACAACCACCAATATCAACTCATTACTCCTCAACAAACACTTCTCCCCAGCCTTTTTCTCTCTCCTATTCCTACTTCCACTATAACTAAGCTTCTGCTAAAGATTAAACCTGGTAGTACTGCCCCAGACATCTTACCCCCTGAATACCTACAAATTTCAGTCAGATCTATCAGCTATCCCATTGGTATTCTCATAAACAGATCTATCCAAAAATCCTATGCACCCTCCATCTGGAAATAATCTTACAGCATCCCTCTACACAAAGGCAGCAACAATACAGAAATATGTAATTTCCACCCCATAGCCATACTATCCCCCATCTCTAAAATAATGGAAAAATGTATTCAAACCCAACTTATGAATTATCGACTCCAAAACCACCTCCTTTCCACCACTCAGCATGGCTTTCAGCCTGGACACACCATCACAACTGCTCTCCTATCCTCCTTTAACACTGTTAACCATGATTGCAATGAAGTTAAAATTGTCTCTGCACTTTTCCTTGATCTCTCCAAGGGTTTTGACACCATTTCCCATCCGCTCCTCCTCTCTAAGGTCTCAATACCTGGGCATGTCCACTCCTGTCCTTGACTGGTTTCCCAACTATCTCACAGACAGATCATAATCTACCAAATGCTACACTCCCTCTCACCTTTTCTCCCTACTTCCACTGGAGTTACCCAAGGGTCCATCTTAGGGCTTCTTCTTTTCAGCATTTTAATTAATAACTTCCCCTCGGTTTTCACTCGTGGATCTGTAGGACAATATGCAGATGACTCCACAATCATTTACTCTGCCAATTCAGAAATGGAACTTCTGACCAAGACCGAAAATGCTTTCTCCACAACCGAAGTCTGGATGACCAATAATTACCTTACCCTTAACCCAAACAAAACCAAACTCCTGCTCTTTACACTCAGAAAACACCATTCTTAATAAATCTGAATATATAATTTACTTTTCTAACAAAACTGCCATATAGGTAAGTACTACATACCAAGCTACTTGATGTTACCATAGATAACTTAACATTTGACCACCACATCCATAACTACATTAAACTCACCAAAAACTTAGCACCCTTTACAGACAAAGACTTCTTAAACTACTCCACTAGAAAAACAGTTGCCCTAACATTTCTTCTACCCTTTCTCCTCTATGGTGTCTTCATTCTAACAAATCGCAATTTTGTTATAGCAGGTGTCCAGCTTCATTTTAAGCACAACTATATAAATTTGTAATTAATGCAAAAAATTCATCCCATCATTGCTGTTCATTACAATCCCTGAACTGGCTAGAACTCTCACAATATCTCACATACATACAACTATCTACAGCACACAAAGTTATCTATAAACCTCTTGAATGCCCAGCCCTCACTTCCCTTCTGATTCTTTATCAACCAATTAAGGCATCTCAGATCTGAAAATCAATCTCTTATCCAAGTAAACAGACCAAAACTCCCTGCTGGTCAATATTTCTACTCTTACTGTAGCTAAACCCTGGAATGCACTTCCACCTGCTTTCTGGACCATTAGTAGTGCCTCCTTATTCAAAAAGTCTCTACCCAATATCTTTCTACTCAATGGCTTTGCCCATGCACCATCTCCCAATCCTCTACAACCTGATTACCTGACTGACTCCTCCTATCCCTACACTCATCATTATTATCCTAACTTAAGGGTTACCCTTGAAAAGTACTTTCCAGATTATTCTTATGCACATGGTATAAGAATAATTGTGTAAGATATCTCCACCTGGTATAAGAATAATTGTGTAAGATATCTCCACCTGGTATAAGAATAATTGTGTAAGATATCTCCACCTGGTATAAGAATAATTGTGTAAGATATCTCCACCTGGTATAAAAATAATTGCATAAGCTAATTGCATAGTCTGTCTGTATAGTTGGTACAAAATAATTGTACAAGTCCATAGTTATCTGTCTTCTCTGTTCAATTCTTTTTTACTGGTTACTTTGCTACGAGTCAAACATTTCTATTTCTTAACTGCTAGCATATCATTGTACAATGTTCGATGTGAGGTTCTTATTTGTCACTCGGTAAATCCTCATTTAACAAATTTCTATCATCTTGTATTTAGTTTATGGAGCTTTTCCCTCCAGGCCTCCACTGAAAATGGGCTCATTTCAGTCCAGTGGACTTTCCTGGTCAACAAAAGCAAATAAATAATATGCACGTAGTTTGGCTGGTTTTTAAGAGCTTACTTTGGTATGAGGTGTGCACTATCCATTTTTTTCAAATAATGGAACATCTGCTGAAAGATTTGAATGTACCACCGTACCTATATTATTTATTACTGACTACAAAAAGTGAAAACCTCAGCAACTTACAGAACACCCAACAAAGACTGCATGAGTGTAGCATGAATGTGAAAAAAATGAACATGTGAATTTAGCAAGTCAAAATATGATTATTCATGATGTGTTGGACAAAGAAGGAATTCTTCTTTCATCTAAGAAAAATTAATTCATAATGCCTTGCCACCTACAGACATATATGCACAGCTTACACGTGTGAAATATTTGTAAGCCTTCCTTGGTTAAGCAAAGTACTACTAGAAATGTATGCTTCGTCAAATTACAGTATCAGCAACTTTGCACAGGATGCTAAAGGACATACAACAGGAGCAGAACACTGCAAGGCATGTTAAGATGAACTAATGCATGACAGTGCATTCTACCCAAGACCTGACCCACCAGTTTCTGCTGATTTTGTATACAATGTTAGAACTTTGATTTTACGTGTTATACTTGCTAAGTCCAGCTGCATACGCTTCACAAACACTCACTCTGGTAAAGAAAAAAAAGCATTCAGAGAGGTTCTCAAGTTTTGAATTTTTGAGCAATGAAATTTCATCAATACTAGCACAGACTAGATGGTTTAAGCAGATAAGGATCATAAGCCACAGTCTACATTGTGTGTCTTCCCACCATGGCAGCAACAACACATATTAAATGATGAACTGTCATCTTATTACAGGGTGATTGCCAGACTGAATACATGTTTATGGCATGACAATGCAGACAGCTTCACAAGGGCCCCTTACCAGAAATTACTGCTGAAGTAACTGAAGTTGTGAGGCAGTATATAAATACACTTACAACAGATCATTTTCAAAATGTTTCCCTGAAACCTGAAATGATAGCCAGAATGAAAAGAAATATTACAATCTTTTAACTGAATTAAAGACTTGTGATGAAATGTTAGCCTCACACAGTACAAGAATGATTAAAAGTTTACATTAAAAGAAGACATGAATTATCTGTGAAACAGGATTGTGTATTTTGGAGAATTAACAGCTATTGTTTTAAATAAATTGCCAAGAGTAATACTGCAAGAACTGCATACCAGATACCCAGGTATTGTGAAACTGAAGTCCCTAACATGAAGGTTCATTTGGTGAGTAAAGTTAAAAACTGTGCCACAGCACATTTGTACTATATAGCTATTTTTGTCTATTTTATTTAAATAAAATGTAAATATATCCACAACTGTAGATTATTATTAGACATTATGAAAATCTTCAGAGTGACCCATATGCAATCAGCTTAAGATTAACAAAACTCACACTCCTAAAATAAGGTACATTTCTAAAACTGTTACAGTTGGGCTCAGCCATGCCTTCAGATTGGGGTTAGTTTTATGAGCTCCCATCTCCCTGTAGTACGAATCAAGTAATATTGTAAACAGCTCATGAGGGCAATGCCATCTATGTGCCTCTCCCCTGTAAAAGATTTATTAGCAAAATTATAAATCATCACTTGTGGGGCTGAGAAAGATCTGTGGACAGATTTGTCCTATTTAAGGAACCACTGGAGCTCAAACTAAAAATCTGCACCCATTTCTGCACAAACCGGATTAATATTATTCATTTATTTTTTTACAAGGAGGACTAAAGTTATAATTTGTTTTATTATGGTGTGGCATCCGATTTCTTACCACTTGATGTGGAGTTATTTCTTATTATTTGATTTGCCTGTTATTTGGACAGCGGTTAAGTTCTTCAGAAAATCTGAAATGTGAACGTTCCTGAGCTGAATAATTCTGAAGCACTCGCCTCTCAAACTAAAACACTTTCATCCATCTGCAAAACTAAAGACTAGAAATGCACTACATAACATGCACTTAGTGACAGAATCAGCATTTCTTCATAAACTGGTTCTGACAGCTTAGATTATGTACAGCTCTGGGTCACCAGCTATGAATAACTAAATAATCGAAATATAGTAATTTTATCAGCTGATTAACTATAAAGTACAATAACTGCTTTTCCTTTTCCCCTGGTTATAGTTAAAAGTCATGGCTATAACACATACTGTTCCTGCTTAAAATGTATTTTAGTATGAATAAAAATAAATCATCATAACTTTTAAGTTGTCCTATTGTCAATAAACTACGTGATAAGTTCATTGGGCAGGTGGAATAAATAAAAAAATACTTCCATATGATGGCTCAGTCTGGCTGAATATAAAGCTACAAAAGAAATAAGTTCATAAGAAAGTGACAGCAGATTCAGCAGCAACAATTTAATAATGTGTTTTATTGTCACTGATGTAATCAGACTTACAGCTCTAAAACATCCAATTTATTTTAAGAATTTGTGCATTCTGTTATTTCAGCATTGATTTTGCATCAGTTTGCATTCTGTAAAGCCCTAAGTACAGCCCTCAAAAGCTAGTTATCAGTTTATACACACACATATATTTATATAAATATATATATATATATATATATATATATATATATATATATGTGTGTGTGTGTATATATATATATATATATATATATAGTGAGAGAGAGAAAGAAGGATACTTTCAGTGGTGTATTAACAGTAACCAGTAGGACTGGATTTATACATGTACATCCTTTTGAAACATTTGAAATACAAAAGGACCTTTATGCAAATATTCAACATTTCTAATTAATTTTATAGCATTACTAACATGAAGGTACATTTCTACCACTTTTATTTTTTTACTTGATGTATTAAATAGCAAAAAGGCTGAAAAGAAAATTAAAATAACATGTCCAAGCCCCATCACAATCAGAATTCAAAGGCATTTTTTTCCATATAAAATATGTTCTGTATGAAGTGTTCAAAGATCACTACTTTGAAGGCAAAGGCCTTGAGTTTCTTGTAACTCATATAGGCTGCCGCTCATGCTTAAACTTGAAAAAGAGTTTAGGCAAGCACTTGCTACACCTTATCTGAACACATTGCAGCCATTGGGGGGGGGGGAGGTTGTAGTGTTGACTATGGCAGGAATTGGGAGGGCATTTAAGTTTAGGGAAATGGAAAGTGAGACTTTTAAGGTTAGGGAGTAGGAAGAAAGTTTTAGGGTTATGAAGCAGGAGTGGAGTTTTAGGGTGAGGCAGCAATGACTCCAGTTAGGAATTGGGTAGCATTTTTAGGTATAGCCTTAGGGACTGTTAATGCTATACAGTTTCATGGGGTCAGGTGTTGCAAGGACTAAGCTGCAAGATTGGACTAACAGGAGAGCACTTGCCTTTTACAGCAACTGGCGGTGAGCAAGTGGGTTGAATGCTACAAGCATGCTCACTTGTAATGGACCCTATACAATTCAATTATTTTGAAGGTAGAACTAACTGAAAATTGTTATTTAGTTTTATGCCATATCCCTCAAGTGTGCCAGTTCCAAAAGTTCAGTTCTGTTTAACTTGGCTGTGCTTGTAAACTAACTGACAAATCAGCCTAAGTGGAACTTAGACTGTTCACAGAAAAGTCTCTACCACCCATGCATGAGTTATTAGTATTTCTTCAAGCACTCACAAGTCACTTGGGGTCTATATGTCATCTCTCAATGCATCTTATTTTCATAAAAATATTTCTCTAACTCAAGCCACAGATTTTGGGTACTTGCATAGATCCATACTTGTAACGCAACAAGCTGGGATAAAAAAAAACAGTAGCTTGCTGGCATATATATAGATACTAAACTATACAGAAAGACTCTGGTTTACTGAAAGGGCTGCATCATTATCAAATTGCATCGTACATAAAAAAAATATCAGCACTATAAGAACAGCCATTATGTTGATTCATACTACCAAATTTCTGTGAGCTGAAGTAATATGAGAGACTGGGATAAGCACACACTAAATCGCAACCATGAAATCTGAAATCCAGTCAGCAGCATGCAATGCACATAAATATCCATTACCGTATGTGTAGTTTCTACTGTAACACCGATACTGAAAGATCTAGGTATGAATGCAATGAATAACGTAAGGAATGAGAACAGTGTTAAATATGGTCAGCATCAGTGTTACAGTATAATGCAAGCTGGGGTTTACTGCTATGAAATACTACATACAGGAATAGTGTATCTTGCACCAGGAGGTATGATATAATTTCAGAATATGTAGTTTGTGTGTACTGCTGCTGTTGACCCTGCTTATAATGGGGCTAGCTCAGAAAACAGGACCCTCAAACTTAGAATACAAGCCAAGATTAACCTGCCAAATTTAACATTTCTGTCCATCCTTTCTTAATTTTTCCTTCATTCCTCAATGCTGAATACATTACGAATAAGTAAACACAAGAATTCTGAAACATAAAAAAATGATATAAAATTTAGATATCTCTTTGTTGAACCTTAGCACAATCTACAAATCCAGCTAAACTGCTACTTCAAATAAAATGTTTCATAAATGCATAGTATTCCAAATGACACAATTTACTGATAACAATCAGAATCCATAAATCTGGGTGCACATGATGATATCTGCTATATTACAGTATTTACAATCCAGTTGCACATTAGAAAAAAGATGCAATTCGCTCATAACTTTCAGCCTAATCATCAACTTTGTCGATTTCCATGAACTAACTTTGAAAACTATAGTATCTTGGCAGGAAAGAAAGTGTTTGTGGTAGTAGCCTGATGGACAAGTCTCTTCTGGTAAACAGTACAGAGAAATATTAGTGAGCGGTGTAATATAACACTACAACTAACAAGGTGTGTCATCTAAAATGAGCTGGTTGGAAAGTAGTAATACAGACTACAGTTAAGGTTTATTTTAATTTGTATTAGTTTTTCCAACAGTCTTCATTTGACATTTTTTTTATTTATTTTATTTTACATTTGTTAACCGGGGGTGTCTGACTGAGCCAAAAGGCCCTTTTTCAGCAGAGACCAGGGAGAAAAGCTCCACACAGAAAAATAATTACAGATACATTTAGATATTTAGGCATGATCAGTATACACAGAAATTACAATAGACATTTTTACAGTGGTATGCAGCACATCAGCAGTTACAGGGGAGAGAAGAAAGAAGAAATTATTAATTTAAAAATAAAGGTAATTAATAGATTAGTGGTATACAGCTGAAATTTGGAATGCAAGTAGACTGCATACATTGCACATTAGCCAGTGTTTGTGAGTAAGAGTGAAAACTGTTACCAAGTACTCTAGGTTTAGTATGTGTACCTTATCCACTTTCACTAGCCTGGGGAGCAGTAATTGCACTGCCAACTCTGCATGAGATGTTGCCTAATGGTTTTTAAAGGAGGCTATGGACGATGTGTTTTGTATGCTAGTGGGGAGAGAGTTCCATTTTTTAGCCACTGAACTATTATATAGTGCGTCTCCAAAGCTATTATAGCTGTTGGCGACTTCTAGTACTAGTTTGCTTAATGATCTAAGAGGCCTTTTGGCTGAGTGATGTTGTACTAGATTTTTGAGGGCAGGACACTTATTAGGGAGGTAATAGAGTGACAAAGGCAGAGCTGATTGTAGGTTAGGAATTTGGGCAGTTCACGTCTGTGGAGCTGTCTCAAAGCAGTACAGTGATGAGTTCTATATGAGCAATTTGCAGCAAAGCGGGCAATTCTGTTATAGCAGGCTTCCATTTTGCTTAGTTCAGTTTGTTGAGATTAGTCAGAATGGGAGATGCATAGAGTAGGGTGGATAGAAGATGGGAGAGAGCAATGGCTGATCTTGTGTTGTTGGTAAGAAACGGTTTGATACGGTAGACTGATCCCAGTTTGGCATGTACTTTTTTAATAGTTAAATTGAGAAGACTATCAAATTTTAGGTGGGAGTCTATGGTTATTCCCAATAGCTTAGCCTGTGCCACTGGAGCAATTGGACTAGCATTTGTGGAGTATATAGTGAATTGACCATTATTAGTGTATTTGTTAGAACTGGTTATAATCATAAAGTGAGTTTTCTTTGGATTAAGAATAAGATGGGTTCTGGTAAGGTAGATTTCAATGTCAGAGAATGCTAGTTGAGTTGTTTGCAGAAGGGTGGGAATATTGTGTGCAGCACAGATTAAGACAGTATCGTCTGCATACTGAATGACAGATGCATGCTGTGTGGAAGTATGGAGGTCATTTGTGAAGATTGTGAACAGTAGTGGTCCTAAGATAGAACCCTGTGGGACTCCTATAGTTATGGGCAGCTGAAGAGAGAGAGAATTTTCCCATTTCACAGTCTGGTACCTGTCAGTTAAGTAGCTTTGAAACCAGGTAAGAGTGGAATTTGATAGGTGATATTGGTTTAGTTTGTTTAGTAGGATTTGATGTGAGACTGTGTCAAATGCTTTGGACATATCCAAAAAAAAAAATGTTGACACCTGCAGGCCTTCATTTTTGAGATGGTTTATCGTGTTTGTGAAGCAGAGGAGGGCTGTAGTGGTACTATGGGCAGGTCTGAAACCATGTTGAGTAGGTGACAGGATGTTGTCGTCTGGGAGATATTTTAGCACCTGGGTATGGATGCACTTTTCTAGGATTTTGGCCAGGGGAGAAGAGTATAGCAACGGGTCTATAGTTATTAAGTTCAATGGAGGTCCCACCTTTATGTATGGGTGTAACAGGATATTTTCCAGAGTTTGGGCCCATAGTTTTCAACAACTGATCTGTTTATGAGAGTGGAGATTGGGATAGCAATAGCATCTGCTGTGAGTTTCAAGAAATAGCTGGGGAGTAGGTCGGCTGCTGTTGATGAGGTTTTTAGTTTGGACAGCATGTTTTTGATTAAGGTGGTGGAAACCTTCTTGAGGGTAAAGCTTGTATTATTATTATTTATGTTGATGGAATAATGAGGTTAGAACTGTCCTGTGATACTAAGGAAAGAACTGAGTTCACAAAGTGGGAGTCGAATTGTGTTTCAATGGGAACTTAGCCTTCTGGGTGGGTTTTAGTAGCTGGTTTACATTTTTCCAAAATTTTGGGGGGGGGGGGTTGTGTTGGTATTTAGTTTGTAATGTCATGTAGTAGGATTTTTTTGTCCAGCCTAATGCATTTTTTGCGCGGTTGCTGGTACCTAGTTAGGCTTTGTGTTTCTTCGTTTTTTAATAGTAAAGCCAGGCAGTGTCTCTGGACTTGAGGATTTGTTTGGTTTCTTTACTGAGCCAGGGGTTTGTAGCAAGAACATCTATAATTATGTCCCACAACATCTACTGATGTACTTTGTCGCTCTGAGTAAATAGATTAAATGCCATGTGCCTTATAGTTACTCCTGAGAGCAGGAAGTCTTGTCTAATAAACTTCAACACACTGCCAGGGGGGATACAAAAACAGTACATGTGCAAGCAGTAAAAAAAAAATACTGTTTATGTGTATCAAGAACAGCTACAAATAACTGAATATACAGTAGCTATGCTCACTTTAAAAATATATTCTAAATGTGACTTGTGACTGCAATATTTTTTTAACCAGTCATTAATATTATTAGAAACGTGCTGAAAACTTAACCAGCACTCACAAGAATTAATGCCAGAGCTAGAAAGCAAAATAAGATGTAGTACATCTGAACTACACCCTGCTGTAACTAGCATGATGAAGACACATTCACATGACACCAGTACACAAAAGATCCAGCACCACGCATGACTGTACAAGCAATTACAGACAAAGCAGCTGCAATAATACTTGTTCACACAGTACCTTTCTGCAGTTTTTAGTAAAGTAGTACAGTTATTAAGTGATTGCTAGTTACTGCAGTAAACACCCACCAGCTTTTGTTAATGTGTACATACCTTGAATGGTGTCTCCCTTCCTCAAGTCAGACAATAGATACAAGAGCAAGTGAACAAAAAAAACTTTACTAACAAGCTTTGCTTTACTGTACAAATACCAACGACTGATACTTTTCCATGTGAGTGAAGCCTGAATGGGTAAACTTTGCCAGGAGTGTGTAAACCTACACATAACAAAGGTTGCAATTAAAACAGAGATATTTTTATTTTTAATAATAGATGTTTTAATAGCACAAATATATGCTGGCATTCCATGTATTAAAATTGTTTTTACATTCTGATATGGGAAGATTCTTTTTTATTTTGTAGATACACTCCACATGCATATGTTCAACTTTGAGGTTATACATTAAAAGTTGTGGTATATATAGTGCTGCAGCTATACGATAGTTGTCAGTGATATTTTGTTGAGTTAATTTATTCTTTACCAATATTTTCCAGCTTTGGTGAGATGTTTAAGTTTAACTATGCAGGTACATTAATCCTTCCCATCTTATAGGTCAAGTGATTCACTGCTAATAGATACAACATTTCCTTTAACACCGGATTAAATAACCAAATGTTTTTTGCACTTTAACTATTGCCTCTGCTTAAAATATTCCATTAAGATGATCAGGATTTTGGGCCTGTTTAGTTGTATCTATTTCTTTTTGCAAATATAACTAAATTTAAATCTGCAGAAAATATTCAGATGGCATCCTCTTTATCATAACCCTGGTTATCAAGTTTCAGCTAGTCAGGTACCACTGGATGAAAGACTGCTCTGGTCAATTATGTATTCCAACAAAGTTGTTGCATCTTTTGGTTTTTCCCGGTTAGGGGTCGCCACAGCAGAATTCCGGTCTGCTAATGATTAGCAGTAGATTTTTACGTGCCGAGTTGCCGGCCCTGACACAACCTTCAATGAAGGTATGCCCATTCACGCATGTCTCCACACAGAAGACGCTCTAGCTGAGAATCGAACAGGACATCTTACTGTGAGGCGACAATGCTACCGCACCACCACCACTGCAGTCTATGTATTCCAACAAAGTATACATATTTATTAACAGTGTGCTGTAAGGAAGGTTAAAGATTGTCTTATGTAATGACTCCCTGCACCTATATGAAACAGATTCTAGGAATTATGCACATGTATGTATCTGACGGTCAATGAGAAAGCTTGCTTGAGTGTTTGAAAGGAGTAGAAGTAGTTCTCAGAGTGCCCAAAAGTATGCTGTGTATGTGGGTTTGTTTGTGCATGTGAGTGGTTGAACAGTACGTGTATGTGTGTTGGGGTGATGGTGGGGGGGGGTCAGCATGTATTTCTTCCCATTGCTTACAGTGTGTGCATGCATGTGTGTGAACTGCTGCAGTGACTGTTAGAATGTGAATAAGTGTGCATGCAGCTACAGCTTGTGACAGAACAAGAGCTTGTATTTGTGGGAGGTCTAGTTCTAGATGTGTGTGTGTGTATTTTTGTAGATGTTGTTTGATTGGGGTTCATTAGCTTATGCCGTGTGTGGGTTAGAAAGCTGTGAATGACCTTTTGGAGAGAGAGAGAGAGAGAGAGTGTGTGTGTGTGTGTGTGTGTGTGTGTGCGCGTTTTGTTTGTAAAAATGTGGAAGGCAAGTGTAGTATGTGTAATGGCTGAGAGATGTAGAATGTTTCTGTGACTCTGTGTACCAAGTGGCACTGAATCCAAGACAAGTGTGATCTTGAAGTTGGAATGCCAGTTTCTGGGTGAGCAGGGGGGCTCATCTCCCACATATAAAGTCTGCTCTGTATGTTTCCATGTTAGGGTTAGTGTATATGGGGTAGTAAATGGATCTAGTGCATGCAAGAGCTAGGACTGCCTCTCACGATGGTCAAGCTAATCAGTGTTTGCTTGGTCAATCTAGTTTTTTCCCCATCCATATGGATCTCTACCAGCATGAGCCTGGGATTTTAAATCATATCCTGTCATTAAACTGGTTTCGCATGTGTATTTTTCATCTATGTTTAGAAATTGCACATAACTAAATCTTCCTTTTTCTAAAAATGTTACTCTTATCCAATTAGTTTTGTTTTTATCTACTTTAGAAGTAAAGTTTGATGGGCCAGCCTTGGTGGTGCAGCAGTTAGTGTTGCCACCTCACAGCACGAGATTCTTTGGTTTGATTCTCAGCTGGGGTGCCTTCTGTGCCAAGTCTGCATACCCTCCTTGTGGTCACGTGGGTTTCCTCCGGATGTTCCAGTTTCCTCCCACACTCCAAAGACATGCTGCTGGTGGAATGGACACTCTAAACTGGCCCTAGGTATGTGCATGTGTGTGCCTTCTGTGGAAGGTTGGCACCGAGCTGGCAACTCAACACCATAAACCTCTAATGCCAATCATTCTGCAGACCATTATTCTGCTGTGGCAACCCCTAATGGGAATAGCTGAAAGGAGAATAAGCAAGGTTTGATATGTCTGTGCACTGTATTAGGGTACACAAACTCTAAAGTGCAGAGGGGTGAAGCCCTGAATGAAATAACAGCTCTGATATGGGTGTTGGTGCAGCCAGAGAGAGAGTGGGATGAGCACTGACACTACTTGGCTATGATGCGGATATGGGAAGAGTGGTGGCACACTACAGCACTAACACATGATGTGGGACAGGTGTCAAAACACCAAGCAGTGAATCTGGTATTCCCAGTACTTTAGATCACTTCATCTGGATACCAGCACGTGTGTCTAAGCACACGTATCACTGGGCCAGCACTGCAGGTGTTTGGGGGGTACAAGTGTCAGGCCACAGGTGAACAGAATTATGAAACCATGCACAAAAAAAAAAAAAAAAACACCTCTACTGCCTGTAGGGTGATCGCTAAAATCCTCAGTTCAGTACTCCTCCTGCCTAGTCAACTCTGCAACTAGAATGAATGAATATGTATATCAAGGACATGGGGTTCATTTGTTGCAGAGCAGAGGATAACTGGTATAAAAATGGTAGGGTATGATAATTCATATTTTACCCAAGGGAGATTTCAGCAAATTAAACCTGTCTGTCATCAGCTACATCTTTAATATATTGCAAATTATTTTTCATTACTTTAGTAATTTTCTCTGTCTAGGCCACTGCTTTTTGCTTCTTTTGCCTTCCATCTTGACGAGCATCCGTACCTTCGCTGGTGAATACATTTTTTTAGATTATTTGGCCAAAGTATTTCAGTTTTACAATGGTATTCATAGTGCTGACATCTGTTTGTTTGTAGGGTTAATCTGCAAACAGTGGTGTTAAGTTCTTATGCAAATAAGGTCAGTGGAGGTCATTCACACAGTATAGAAATGTTGTATCTTTCGGCTTTTCCCGGTTAGGGGTCGCCACAGTGGAACTCCAGTCCACTAATGATTGGCAGTAGATTTTTACGTGCTGAGTTGCCAGCTCTGACGCACAACCTTCAACGAAGGTATGCCCATTCACGCATGTCTCCACACAGAAGACGCTTTAGCTGAGAATCGAACAGGACAACGTCTTACTGTGAGGCGACAACGCTACCGCAGCACCACCACTGCAGTCCCATTCACACAGTAGAGAAATGTGGAGGCATTTTGATAAAATGCCTCCCTATGACAAAAAGCTTAAAGTACATAATGGATAAGCATTATGGGGAAAGCTATTACACAGAGAAGGCTCTTTCGACAATGGTGTAATAATACAATTCATAGAGATAAATGTAAAGGTGCCTCATTTTTATACAAAATGCATAAAACACACTGAACTTGTGCAAATTATTTAAGAGCACTGTATTAACTGGGGAATTAATTGCGTTAGGTAGCAAATGAATTAGAAAACCGCTCAACTTTTAAATAAGGCAAAAATAACAGAAATGTGGGAAATTAATATGAAACCATTCAAAATGAGGTGACTTCAAGAAATGTTTTATTCATATGATGGGCATATTAATGTAAAGCTGTCATTTGTAAATGGAAAATCATTACAGCAGCAGTGGAAATAATTAGTGGTGACTGAGCAAATATTTTACTTTGGTGTCTTTTAGTGACTGCAACCCAGTGTACTGGTTAATGAAAGGACAGGTATGTTAAACTGCTTTCTTCACTTGACTGCACTCATGCATGCATGTGTAAACAAACAAAATAAGAAGTAAATCCACTACCAAAGTCCACAAAACACCTTAAAGGTTTATTGTAAGCTCTTTCATGCACTTCTTATAAGTGCACTTCCTCAGACAAAAAGACATACCAGACAACCATATTATATAGTTGAACCAATTAATTGAAATTAAACAATTAGCATAATAGAATTAAAAACTGAAACTGTCCTTTCTTCTCAACAGTTTTTGTTAAAATCTAACAGCACAATAACCAAATAAAACCCTAAACATTCTTAAAACTATTGAAAAAAACAACCTGTTTTAATTCAAACTTCACCGGATAATGTACCGGTAGTATCAACAGGACTAATTGACAATAATGTTAACAATCAACCAGTTTCAGCTAGGAATAATATAACTAACCAGAATGCTCATGCAGCAGGTAATAACACGACTTTGCCAAAACTAGGTGATTTCATTAACATGCCGAATAATATTTTTAGTTCTATGGATCCTGGCGCTCCTTCTCAATTTATCGAACGCCAGGAAGATATTAACAATATCGTTTGGAGGCTTAAACAATTTGATCATACTATTTTGAAATACAAAAAACTACAAGTTGAAGTTTTGTACTTCCAGGAATGTATTAGGTTAAAAATAGTTCCTAAAGGGCTACACCACTGGAAATATCCATCGGGCGTAGCAAAAAACTCTGAGTTCCATTCACAACTTGTTAAATTTTTTAATAAACAAGGGTTTGACTTCTTGGAATTACTCATTACTCAATATAATAAACAAATGGGTGACATGAAGCATCAATTAGATGTGTTGGACAATGACATTATTTCTGACTGTGATTTTGGACGATATGAATATGACTACAAGAGAATCTTTTCGAGTATTGATTCTCTTTTAGCCAAAATTTATGATACTAAAAAACATTAAATCAATCATGACAAGCTCGCTTATCCTGATCCACCGACTAAACATGTGGATGGCACTCATAGTTCATCAGCGGCTTCGGGCACCATAGCAACGGACAATGGTGAGGTGTCTCTTTTAGATGACTTCACAGACTTGGCCAAGACTAATAATGGCAACTCCAATGCTGGGGCTAATTTTGAACCCCGGCGTAGTGAGAGGATTTCCAAACAGAACCAACAAGTTGGTCATAAGGAGAATACTCGGGGTTTTCACAAGGGCAACAGCAAATTAACCCCTTACAAGGTGAACTCCAACTGGGGCCAACGTTCACAGTGCAAGAAAAACAATCGGTGCAGGAGGTAACCAATGGTGATCTATCAGGACATTTAACCATTTTGCAAAGTACTAGTTGCGATTTTAATGTGTTTAATTTTACTTCTGTAGTTATTCCGTCAGAATTAGTGGAATTGTTAACCAAAGGTTTCAACTTTGTACCTTGCATGAAGCCGAATTTAGCACGTGTTTTATGTGATTTAAAAATATTCATACGTAAGTTAAATCTAAATGTTATGTTCGGCAATTCTAGTTGTGTGGTATCTGATGATCGTGTGGCAAGTACATTTAATCCTCCTTTGAATAATAATTTGCCATTGTTTGAGAAAGTAACTGAAATGTTTTTCAGGGCTTTAATCACGGATTATTATCATAACAAACACAAACATCATGATAATATTTCTAAAGGTGACAGGGAGCTTATTGAATACATTAAATTACATAACATCCGAGTAATGCAGCCCGATAAAGGCAGTGGTGCCATTTTTATGGATGAGGTAGAATATGATAGTAGGATGTACAAGATGCTTCTAACTTTGAATTATGATAAAGTATCCTTGAATGAACTTAATCAAGCTTATCAACGTATTAAAAATCATTTGAGTGATTTATTCATTGAAGGAAGCATTTCCCTAGAAACCTATCATTATTTAACAATGCCAGCACCTTTAATAACTGTAATTTTTGAAATACCTAAGCTTCATAAAAATATGAATGACCCCCCTTCTTAGGCCTATTATTGATGGACGCAATTCCATCACATATGCATGTGCCAAGTGGGTGGATGTTAAATTGAAAGATGCGTTAAAAACAGAAGCTCAGATTTACCGTGATTCATGGCATGTACTACACCATTTAAACAGCATCCCCTTTGATGAAACTTATGGGTTCTTGACTGTGGATATTAAGGATCTATACACAGTCATTCCACAACTAGGTTTGGAATGGGTAAGGGACTTTTTACTTTTGAAACATGTCCCAGGACAAGATATTGATTTGATTATCTCTCTGTTAGATATTGTCCTAAGTAATAATTATTTTATGTTCAAAAAAGAATTGTTCCTTCAAAAATCAGGTATTGCCATGGGCTCCCCATGTGGGGGCAGCTTTGCTAATTCTGTCATGGCATTTTGGGAACATACTTTTTTATTTACCCATCCTTTGTTCAATAGCTTGGTTGTATGGTATACACGGTACCAAGATGATATCTTTATTATAATGAAAGGTACACAAGGTGATGCTGAGAAATTGGTTGAGACAATGGTTTCCTTTATGTCATTTTTGGAATTTACATTCCAATATCAGGAGCATGACATTAATTTTCTTGATATTAAATTATACAAAGATGTAGTTCATAATAGATTTAGAACTACAATATATAGGAAACCATTTTATAGCAATTCCTTTTTACACTTTACTAGCAACCACCCATTTTTTCAAAAAAGAGGGGTCACTAAGGGTCAGTTAGAGCGTCCAGGATGTGCCCTCACGATGACGATTTTCATCAAGAATGCCATAGGCTAGGTGAGATGTTCTCTAACCGTGGATATCCATCATCGTTGATTCAAGCTTTAACTACTGAGGTTTCACGTAAGAGATTTGAGGGGTCTTTGGGTCCCATTTTAACTACAGGTTATTCGTCCATTAACATAACTAATTCATTTGATGTTATTCATATGCCAACACCATCTATTGGGTTAATAAATAGTCAAAATTATGTCATTCGTTTTATTACACAATTCCATGATGTGTCCCTTCAATTTAGGGAGATATTAAATAGTAATTGGGACCTTATTCTGCAAGATCAGGGCCTCAATAAAACACTCAGTTTGAAACCTATAATGGTTTTCAAAAAGGGTGTCTCCTTAAAAACATTATTTGAACTACCGCATGGCCAATATAAGAACAAGAAAGGTATGTTCAAATGTGGTAGGTGCAAGTATTGTAAATATATTCATACAGGGTCTTGTTTTTATATTAAAGGTTGTAGACATTTAATTCATGATAAATTTAATTGCGAAAGTCAAGGCGTTGTCTATTTGGCTTTGTGTCAGTCGTGCCCAGCATTTCATCTGGGCAAGACAGAACGCCAACATAAACAACGCATATATGAGCATATTTATGCCATATCTAAAGGTATTGTTACTAATGCCTTAGCTAGGCATATTAATGAATTTAATACTCAGTTTTCAATTTACTGTGGTACAACAAGTATTCCAAAATTCGAGGGGTGGACCTTGGCATTTAAAACTGGAGGAACAGGAATTATTGTGGCAATTGAAAACAAATGCCTATGCCTATCCTGGAATTAATGATGTTTCTTCTATTAAGTGTTTGCTTAGGTTAAAAGCTTTGAAACGTTAATGACCTTTGTAACATGATAGATTGTTTCCAATAGTTTTAAATTAAGAATGTTTAAGGTTTTATTTGGTTATTGTGCTGTTAGATTTTAACAAAAACTGTTGAGAAGAAAGGACAGTTTCAGTTTTTAATTCTATTATGCTAATTGTTTAATTTCAATTAATTGGTTCAACTATATAATATGGTTGTTTGGTATGTCTTTTTGTCTGAGGAAGTGCACTTATAAGAAGTGCATGAAAGCACTTACAATAAACTTTTAAGGTGTTTCGTGGACTTTGGTAGCGGATTTACTTCTTATTTTGTTTATCTTGTTTGTGGTTTTTTTGGTTTACATGCATGTGTAAATAATCAGGGTTGTCTCGCATATGTTTTTTTTTCACCCGAGGTAGGACACATTTGTGGACTGCAAAGCAGATATAATATGTGTATGCATGTTTTTTTAAAAAGAATATGCGGACAGAACTAACATTTGACAATGATTCACAAGTAGGCTTCATTAGCATATACTTTACATAATTTCTCAATTGCATCTAATTATAGTTGATTTGTGGGTAGGATGCATTAACATAAATGGTGTCTATGAATCACCATGTAGTTACGCTTATTCCCAGAAACTGCAGATATGCATAAAGCTTTAGCACAATGACTATGAATATAGGTCTTAGTTTTACCATTAGATCTTTCAGTAAAAAGAATCTAGGTTTATTTCCTTCCTTATCAACTGTTTTGATATTTATGCAGTCCACAGATTTCACAGTAGTTTTCTTTGACATAACAAATCAAAATGATTGTTTCTTAGCCCATGGTCGAGTTAAATCTAACGTCAATATTTTATTCTATGAAAAGTTATAGCTTCAGCTACAGAGGCTTTTTTTTTTGACAATATGATATCTTTGCACCTAAAAATCTTATCTGGATTTGCCATAGCTTTCCTTCCATGAAGTAAAACTCCTTCATTTTGATATTTTACCCTTCCATTCACTATGAAGCAAAGCCATTCTCTATGAAATGAATAGCTTATAAACCATATCAGCAAATATGCATATTCCTATCCCAGCTCCAAGATCGCACAGGTCCTAATCAACAGAAAACCAAGTGTGTGTGTGTGTGTGTGTGTGTGTGTGTGTGTGTGTGTAACCAAACTGATTGCAGTAGGCTCCCTAGCTAACCCACCTACTGACCATCCACTACCTAAATACCTGTCATCATATAATTCTTCTACACCACATTTTCCTTTACCTTCTTCCAAATATTAAATCTTTTCCTTAGCTTTAAGGTTGTTGGTTGACACCTTCTCATCCTTCCATGCCATTTGAGCCTTCCATTCTTTGGCTATGAGAGTTCTAACCCAGCCTCCCATTAACAATACTTGCACTACTGCCTCCTCTTTCATTCTTTCCATTCATGTCGAAGGACCCATTGTTGGGCACTTCTTTACCATACACCTTTTCTCATTCATCTTTCCTTGTATACATGACCTTAATACAATACCAGAACATGTATACATAACCTCACCTCATCCAATCCACCCATCACCCAAATTCTACCATCTCTTCAATTACAAAGGAATTCTAAGGCATCTATTAATTTGCCAGATATATTGATCCTGTACAGTAGTTAGTGCTTTCTTCCTCACATGGCACCCTATTGAAATTCACAGACTCATAATACAAGTCCTGTTAAAATAAACAAAAGGCTGAAAACAAAAAGAAAAGGTAATGTCAATCACATCTCTCCTTGTGCTCCCAGATGTGGGGACAAGCCCCCTCCCCCCACATACTAATTTTAAGATCACCATACCTTGAACTTTTTTATCCCATCTTTATCTTTACACACTTCTCCATCAAGTGAAAAATTAAGCTTTCAATATTTATCTCCTGTAACAAAAAATCCCCCCTGCACCCACCAAAAATCATGCATATGCAACATATTCCAGTCTTCCCACTTCCCATCATTTTCTCTATCCTCCTCCTCCTATTGTCTCTATAATCTCTCTCCTTCCTCATCTAGTCTCACATGTACTTGTCAAAGTCATTTCCACCTTTTTAAACTTTTCATTCTCTATTGTGCACCATAACCCTTCCATACCCATGCTGTCACTAACACTTTCCCTCCTTCATTTTGCCCATCTTGTAATTACCACAAGCAAAGCCATTTCCATGACTATTACCTCTTGCCCTCACAGCACTAAATATCAACATGATCTGATAAATCTCACCCCTATATTTTTTTCAACCACTTCTGCAGAAAACCTGATCGTATGCAAAAATCTATCCAATCTTCTGCCTGCCTCGCACGAACATGTGTGTACTGTCTATTTACACAATTGCTCTCTCCCTCCATACATCATGCCATCCCTGCTCCTGTTCCCAGTAACTCAGAACATCCCTCACATTGTTGTTCCTTCCTCCCAAAATTTCTGTCTAATTCATGATTGACAATCACATAGAAAGTACATGATGTGATACAAGTCCCCATTCCCAGAAAAGGGGTCTATAATGCCAAACTTCATAAAAATCTCAAACAATAGTTTGTTCTCACTAGGTCCATATAAGAATCACAGTTTCACCTTTTTCTCTTCTTCAAGTTCATCACTCTTCCTCTCAAACCGACTTTCACATGTCTAGCTTTTATCTTCAAACCCTTCCTCGCCATAACCAAACTCTCCTCTTCCTCGTTCACTCCTGTAATGGAACTATATAACCAACAACTTCCCAATATGTCTCACCCATCTTTGTAGCAATCTCACTCTCCATAAATTAGTCGCCTGAAGCATAATTATATCCCATTTATCTCTATAATAATTTCTAAGTTTTCCCCTTTTCTTTGGGTACCAAACCCTTATGTTCCAAGAAGTAAGTGTCATCCTCTCCTTCGGTTTGAATACCTCCCCCTCTCATACTCCCAACACATGATGTACTCAAATCACTTGCTTGCAACCCCCCCCCCTTCTGTAGAGATCTTTGAATCCAGGAAAATAAAATGTGTGACTACCTCCAGTTCTTCCTATTTGCAAAATATTGATAGGTCAAGATGACATAAAATAAAATAAATTATGTTGCCATAATGCCAGCTTTCGTGTTTTCTACTTTCAGATTTATCAAGAGGCTATTAAAATCCAAGCTATCACAGTGGTATTCTGCACATCTTAAGGTTGTTGAGATTTCCCCAACAATTTCGAGTGCATGATGCAAACTATAGAGCTCTTAGCAGATATTTACCAATCATTAAACAAGAGCAACAAAAAAGGTGGTGGAGAGAAGAGGAAGTAACATCAAGGATCAAGACAATGAGCATGCACAGTAAGCATGACATGAGACACCAGTACAAGTTGAGGTGACAACAGATATCCCTCATGAATGGACCGGGTGGTACCCAAGGCAGCAAAACAATATGGAAGCAAAGAAGATGGCACATCACAACCAAGGTAAAGTATACTTTTTATCAAACAGATAAATACAGAGAAGCTTACATGGATTTGCTAGGGCAGGAAGGAGTGGAAAGGCAGACCGAGAATAACAGAAGAGGAAGTGGGCTGGATTTGGCAACCTCAAGTAGATGCCATGCATTTAAAACAATGCCTTGAAGGTGTGCAGGTGGAAGTTTACTGGTGGTGTCAGGTGTGAGATTTCAGCAATTTAATTTTAAGTACATTTCAGGACAACCACCATAATGACATCCCAACACATGGCAACAGGCTGCAGAGCAAATAACCATTTGTGTCAAATGTAAGGTGAAAACCTGGAAAGGTGAATATGTTGACTTATTCCTATTGCTAGATCAGGAAAGAGGACATAGGTTATTAGAAGAAGATAAGCTGGCAGCCATAGGGGGTGGAGACATAGAGGCTTAGGACCAAGACATGGCAGAATTAGGTACAAGAGTTTTTATATCTCATGGCCATTACAGTAGAGAACAATAGATCAGGCCCTAGCTGTGCTGTTGAACTTCTTGATAATCAAGAGGCAACAGCAGTGTTTGCTGTAAAACTAGAGGTTTTGAAAAAAATAGTAGAGAGAAACACTGATATTGGATGCTCTCCATGCCACCATGTGGTTTTGTACAATGATGGAAATTCTCTAAGAAACTGGGGACAAAGAGGATCAAAGAACAGAGGGGAAGCCCTCTTTGGTGTTCAGCACAGCCGGGTGTCTGTGGCATTCCTGCTGTTTCGCACATATATGCTTGACATGCAAATACAGCATCAATGATTTAAGTGCTTCAAAAAAAAAAAAAAAAAAAAAAAAAAAAAAACAGCAGAGCTGCACAGAGACACCTGACTGTGTGTGTGTGTGTGTGTGTGTGTGGGGGGGGGGGGGGGTCAGTGGGAAAATGGAGCACTCAGCAATGTGGTTCAGGGATTTGAGACTGGCACAGTTGTGGCTCACTGATTTGGAAGAATTGTATACACACTAGTAAAATGGTAGGGAATGCAGATATTACTCAAGAGCTATCAAAAGAAAGAAGCTGTCCAGTTTTTAGTACATGGGTTCTGGTATACATTCATCATACAGACAAACCCTCCATTAAGGAAAGCAGATGTAAAAAATCTTAAATCAGATTTAAGTAAAGAGAGCACAGCATATGAGTGCGGGGATAAAGGTTTGTGGGCAACAAAATTAAGACTGCATTCAAGAGGCCACCAATCAAAACATTTGAAGGGTGATGATAAATTTAGTTCCTAAAAAAGAAAACGTCTGGGAGAGAATATAATGTATCTTATCCAAGGTGCTCAGCTGGGAAAGATAGCATATATAAAGAGAATATGCAAATACAGAATGCCTATTTAGACAACGCAGTATAAAACTCATACAGGTATGCAGCAATCTATTTTTGGCCAGGCAAGAAATTTAAACAGCTTCTTATCTCTTACACATCTCACATCAAGACTGGTGATTCTTAAGCATACAGTTAGATTGAGGATCCCTTTTTGCCAAGGCAATGCAAATGGATTCTGCTACAACATACACAATCTGAGGCATTTAGCACAGCACTACTACAATGGATGGAAACTACTGGTTCCAGTACACAGAGAGCAGTACCTTATTTAAATAATCTCATTCTTACAGGCAAAGGGGAAGAAGGTGCAAGCAGAACAACAGTTAGTATTAAGTGAAGAGACAGCCCAGTCACCCAGGGTGCAAGATGTCAGGGGTTGTGATCTTCAGTACCAGCATTCAGTTACTGTTCAGCACTCTATATAGGGTCTAGTAAAATATCATTCAGAGGTGAATGCCAGCAATGCAGATTGTTACAGGAAAAAGTAACAAGTGGTTTAAGTTTTAAGAAGGAAAGGAAAAGGACCTGGACCTAGCTTAGACTTAGAACTGGTGCCAGATCAGAAAAAGGTACCATGCACCATATCAACAAGTAACAAAGCTACAAGCTCTTGGGCGCAAGGGAAAGCACTTGGATATTTCAGCAGATGAAAAAGGTACAGAATATACAACTGGCAGTGGACAATTTATAGAGTCACAAAAATGCTTACCTTCCTAGGCCTAGATTTTCACACTGTTGCAGTCTTCAGAGCTCTCTCACACCAAGCTTATGGACACTTAAGAGAAACTAGACAGCATAGTTAAGAAGAAAGGATCAAGCTGGGGTAGTCATATCCCACCTGGGGCTTCTGAACTTTGACTGAAAGGCAAACCCCTTGAGGGAGCATTCCCAGGGTCAGCAGCAAATTTACCAAAGGGAAAGCATCAAAAGTGTCACAGGATCAAAGTTATGAGTCCAGAAAAGTAGGAAATGCAGATAAAAAAGGCATTTTTAAGGGATTTCAATGGTGTGTCTTTTTGGCAGGATAACTGTAGAAAACAACAGCTCGATCTTATCTATGTATTTATCTCTATTTAATAACCCTCCAGCCATGATCCAAACCATAAAGGATCCAATGTATCACATTTTACAACAATTAGATTACATAAGAAGGAACTACAGTTTATAAACAGAAAATAAGACAATTGAATTGTATAATACAATACAAAATTGAAATATATGCACATTGCTTTCTGACAAAACTTTAACCATTTTCTGGAAGCAAGCACAAGCAGTTTCTTTGCTAAGGTAGTCTTTCAGTTTGGATTTGAAGCTATTCAATGTTTGTTTCCTTACTTCATTTGAGACAGGATTACAAATGGCTGGTTCCATCAATTTCCTTGACTGCTTCTAAATGGTGATGTATGTTGCTTAAAAGGAAGTTTAGTTTCTAATGGCTGACCATGTCTGTTTATTTATTTTGAACACAAATGGGCATAACAGTAAATTAGCCATTCTAGGGACTAGCAATTAACTGATGTTTTTATGAGGCCACTGTGATGGGTATGCCCATCAGAGAGGGGATAAAATCTGCAGTATATAGAGGGAGTCCATAGTCTATTTTGGAAAGGAGCATTTCTTGCTACTCTGACTATACATGGATGAATCAGGTTCATTGAGGATGTCAGCCACATTCACCTGGACAACAACTTAGCGAGTAGCAAAAATAGGAGGATATAGTTTGTGTGTGTGTGTGTGTGTGTGTGTGTGTGTGTGTGTGTGTGTGTGTGTGTGTGTGTATAAAGTAATGCCAGTTTGTTGGTATTTAAGGTGTAGGGGCTGGACATACTGAATAGAATGGAAAAGTAAACTTTACTCACCAGGAAGTGGTCTTGACATTTAGAAAGAACATGTTAGAAATAGTCCAAAATGTGCTCAGGCAGTTAATGCTGCAGAGTCATAGAACAAATCTGACTTTCTCTGGCAGATATTTATCTGGACATTCTAATAAAATTTATGAGTCATTCCCTTAACATATATGCAGGTTTTGCACACAGGCATAAGTTGCAAACCTGCAGGAGATGAAGGTCCCTCCAGAGTAAATGAGACACAACAGTCCAAAACAACACACAAACTATAAACAGTAGACACAGCCAGGAAAATCAAGGCTTAGTCCACAATACAAACACTAGACGTGTCCAGTGGGCACCACTAAAACAGTCTTCAATGGAATAAATATGGTAATTAGTCTTATGCCCCACTAACCACACTAGAAGTGATTTTGTACTACAGGACATTAACAGTGAGTGAGCTGTTAAGGGTTCAAGTGTTTTGTCATACAGACCTTTTATGTTGATGGGACATCTGCTCTTACCAGACCTGATTAAGATTAGAAGTGGGTCAGCCTGACAGATAAACTCTGATATAGCTAATAAATAGTCCTTAAAATACAGAAAGTTACCATGGCATATGTGGTCTGTTGGGCTTTTACAAGAAAACAAGCATTAAGTAGAACAAATGATGGGGATCTAACATTTGGAGCTGTGAAGCAGACAAATTTCCTACTACAGTGTTTCAGACCGTCAGTGGCAGATTACAATATGGGCATTGTGTGAGGTCGTCCAGGACTGCTGGTTGGCAACATCAGGACATTTTTATTTTTGCAAAATGTGATCCCCTGGAGTTCTGCATATTCATATACAAGTGTTTGTTCACTGTTTAAACAGACACCAGACCTGTACACAGTCAGCAACTCTGGTGTGGCAGTGCATTTTGTCTAATTCTCTTATATAGGAGAAAAGGAGGAGGTTAACTCAACAGCTTATGCAGTTGTGCACCAACAGTTTTGAGAAAGACATCAGGAAGTCAAGGATGCAAGCTGAGCTGCTTCCTGGTTACCTATTTCAAACCTAAACAAAAAAGTCTAAAGATTCAAATAAACAAACACATATTCAGAAACCTGATGTGCCCCTGCTTTTTTGTCCTTGTCTGCTACATTCAAAAGGAGAGGTTTACATTGAGAGCATGTATCTCAGTGAACAATCCATTCCCTACTTTCAATGTTTCATTCTTAAAGCAATGCATCTCTCTCTCACTTTGAAGAAAGACTGCAAATACTAAATGGTAAAGGGATTTCTATGACAGGTGCAATAGGGCAGCAGGGGTGGATGTGGTACCATGAGGCAAGTTTTTTCTTCTTCTAAATACTGATGTGCAGGTAAGCAGATGCTGGCAGTTTTACAAGTTTGCATGAGAAGCATAGTAAGGCATGCCTATCAACAGTAACCGATTTTTCCTAATACTTTTGTTCATAGGAAGTTCATAGGATCATACTAAGTTACTAGGCTACTGGCACTGAGGCCTTTAAATGTCTAGCCAAAAATTTAGACCATGTTCCCACAAGACAGCACCCAATGCCCCTGTCCAACATAGACACAGTTGGAATCCCAGGGGTGTATTTTCTGTTCCCCATCCAGTTATCCAGGTTGCGCTTAAAAAGGGTTAATAAGGTACTCTGCTTGACATGAAGAGGGAGTCTATTTCATGGAAGAGGGAATCTTTGAGATACAAATCTGTCCTGCCAACAAGTCCTATTGCTGTCAGAGACCAGGTTGTACGTTACTCGAGTGGAGCTTGACTTGTGGATATGCAGCAGTCCCATAAAGTTGGGGTCTGAGATTGCTTTGTATGCCAGACAGAGGTCACCTCTGTGGAGTCTATGAGAGTGAGTAGAGGGACAGGGCTTTTAGCCTATCTGTTTAGGGTAGATGTTTAAGGCCCTGAATTCTCCTGGTGAGGAACCTCTGTGGTCTCTCCAGCTGCTACGTGTGCTTTGTGAGGTACATGCTGAAAGGAGCATTGTACTCAATAATGTCTCATATGAGGGAAGAATACAGGGATGTTACGACCTCCTTCTCCATGGATAAGATATTCTTATTAATGAGGCTGGCCATGTAGAAAGATGTCTGTACAACAGAGGCAATATGGTGGTCAAAAGTCAGTTTGCTATCAACCTGGGTGCCCAAGTCCCTCATTAGTGATTGTGTGTTATGACCTTGTTATTAATGTGATCATTTTTGGGGATGTCTTTTTCCCCAAAGGGAATGATAATGCATTTTTTGGCATTCGGTTTGAGGCCATGTTTCTGCCACCAGTCATTTGTTTGGGTGAGACCCTCTTGGAGGATGTCCACATCACTACGGGAATTGATGACAGTGCCCAGCTTGTAGTCATCTGCAAACTTGGTCAGCCATAGCACACTGGTTTTGGCTTGCACCTCAGAAAAAAGTGTATCCCAAATAACAGTGGCCCCCAAGACTGTTCCCTAGGGTACACAGCTCATTAATGGTCTACTGCTTCAGGTGGCTTCCCATATTTTGACTAGGTGGGTTCTATCAGTGAGCCAGTTTGCTACCCATCTGGTAACATAAGGCTTGATGCCTAGTAGAGAGAGTTTATCTATTATACCTGAATGGGAAATAGTATCAAAGGCATTGGTCAGGTCAAAGCAGGCAGTGTGTACAGTCTTCCCCTTGTCCATGGCTTTGGTGACTGTCTCAAAGTAGTCAACCAAATTTAACAGGCATGACCTCATCTTGACGAAACCAAACTATGTGGGATAGAGTGTTTGGAGGTTGCCAATGTCCTTGTTAAGGAGGTCCATAACAATCTGCTCCATGGCCTTGCAGATCAGGCTACTTAGGCTGATGTGACTATAACTTCATGGATAGGTGGATGCTCCACCTTTTTGCAAAGGGATGACAATGGCCGTCTTCCACCTGGATGGGATGAAACCAGTACTCAGGCTTTGGTTGAATAGAGTACCTAATGATGCTGCAAGTTCCTGCCTGGGTTCATGTAGGATGCAGCCTGGAATGTTGTCAGGTCCCATGGAAGCTGTATTGTTTGCCTTTTAGAGGGCAGTAATGACTTGCTCCCTAGAGATAAAGGGAGAGGGGAAAGTGATGGGGATGTCCTGATTTACTGATGTGGGGACAGAGGGGTGAAGGTTTCACTGAACCTGTCTTTTAGCAGGTTGTCTATATTTATGGCATTTGTGTATGTAGTGTCCTTGACCATCAGTTCTGAGCAGATCTGACTACTTCCTTTGAGAATGCTGACACATGTGAAGAAGGTCTTATGATTGTCTTTAGTAGATGTGGCCAGTTCGGACTCGAAGTTTGCTTTGGAGAATTTCACTAGTGCTCTTATTTGCTTGTTCAGGCTAAGGAGAGAGTGCTTCCAATTAGGCACCCATTCCTTCTTGGTCCTGGACAGTAATTGTCTCCGTTTATTACAGAGTTTATTTATTGCAGATGTCCACCAGATAGGTTTACTCTTCCTTGAGGAGGAGGATTTTGTCCTGTCAGGTATTCCTGACTCCATGCAGCTATATAAATGCTCCTATAGTACTTTGGTGTAGGTTTGGACATATGTGCCAGTTCCTATGGGGGGGGGGGGGTTGTGAAGCTGTTTATACCTTCTCTCAGGAGGTTATAATCAGCTTTGAAAAAGATTTTTGTTTGACTCTAGCTAGGGTGGTTGGGGAAGATGGTCACTTTGAAAGTAACTGCTTTGTGGCTGGATCTTACCAGGGAGAATGACACTGTAAGGATGCTGTAGTGGTTACTCACATTGGTTAATACCACATCCAAGATAGTTTCACTGCTTGTGGGGGTGTCGACCAACTGGTCCAAAGTATTTGCACTGATGAAATCAAGGAATCTCTGGACATTTGTGTTTTTTCCATGAGTAGTTTTTCCAGTCTATGGTTGGATAGTTAAAGTTGCCCAGGATCAGGGTAAAGGGTTGAATCTTGATAGATTTGAAGAGGTCCAGATAGGAGGAGTGGACATCTTGAGTCAAAGTTGGGGGCCTGTTGCTATTTATGATTTGAATAGGGGTCTTGTCAATGGTTAACTTTACCTGGAATGTCTCCTGTGCATCATACTATTTGACCAGCCTGGAGGCTTGTATGTCTTTTATATATATTGCAACTCCCCCTCCTTTTGCTTTGCTGCCCATGGTTTGGGGTTTGAATGCATGATATGGTGAGTAACTTGGTATGGCTGGGGTGCTCTGCACAGCTTTGAACCAGGTTTCTGTGACTGCACAAATGTCAGCATCTTCCAGGATTAAGAATGCTTGCAATGAGTGCAGTTTCATGTTTAGACTCCTAGCGTTTAGCAGCATGACCTTTAACTTGCATTTTGGTGAAATTTTCATGTTGGTAGTTTTGACCTTATGGCCTTGCCTAAAAAACGCACTTTGGGGGATGCAAGAACCTTTTCCAGAAGCCTGAAGCCCGAGAGAGACAAAGGCAGGCCATCTCTGGCAAAGCATTGTGGTTTCTCAATCATGTCTTCCAAGGCTGTCAGGTACTGGATCACCTTGGAATGACACCAGAAACTAAGCCATTTGTTAAAGTCCTCATAAAATATGTTGTTTTACAGCAAATGTGCTAGGACTATAGCCAGTTGTACAGTCTGAGCTATACTTGAAGCAGTAGAATTTCTGAGTAAGCACTGAAAAGGGGAAAAGATATCTAGCTAACAAAAAAAATGGTGCCATACTATTCAGAGGTTATTTAGTTGCACTAGTTTTCAGTGGGATTGCAATAACTTCCCCACAATTGTATTTAATTTTGCATTTGTTTTTATCTTTTGGTAATCATGTGAGAGCTAAGAAACAGATACAATACAGACAGTATTATAAAAACATCCAAAACAATAAAATGCATACTTGAAAAAAGTACATAAAAGAAATCTCCACCAAACTTATTTACATACAAGACTTCTAAATGTTAAACACTTTATTCCATTTCAAAATATTTATACAGCACATTCTCCAACTACCTGCTCAGTGCAAGTCATGTTATGAGGCTTGTTGAAGCAGGTGTTGGGCATTATTTACAAAGTAACGCACACTCTGTTGGGCATTATTGCTTGCTTAGAGAATGGTGTGCAAAATTGTTGCGTTTTACCTATTTTTTTTATTACTGTACTTTTATATGTTTATTCATTTATTGATCGACTTTTCTTTACCAAGAAAGTATGACTGGGGAGAAGCCCATGTTTAGTGGAGGCCCGGGGAGAAAACTCCAAATTATTACAAAACATTCTAACAACAATAATTTTACAATCTTCAAAAATAAAACAAAAACATCTACAGTTTAAATAATAATAAATTTCATATAAAAACACCGATTAAGAATCGATACAAGGTATATGACAATCATTTAATATTTAGAGAAATTTCAGTTTGTAGAGAAATTAAAGGTAAGCTAGTCTAATACAAATAAGAATTGAAATATGAAGCGAGGGAAAAAGACTTATGGTATATTTAGAGAGAAAAATCAGGGAGGAGAATTAGATAGCAGTAAGAAAGTGAAGGGAGAGTAAGGAGGTGTAGGATAAGAATACGTATTTGTTCACATTTAAGGATATAGTGTATTCTGGTTTTGAGCAAGAACAGAGACAGCTTTTAGCTAGGATGTTTTTAGAGTGGTTTTGAAAGATGGGAGAAAGGATACAGACCTGATGGATACAGGTAAGGAGGTCCAGGCCTTAGCAACCTTGTACACTGAGCAGAGTGGAGGAGAGGCGGTGACTACAACTCTGATCTGAGATATATAAGTATCCTGTTTTTTGGCTTATTTATACTGATTACTGTTTCTAGCAATTTATATATAGCACTTTGTATTGCCTGCTGCATAGTTTTTACTGCATTTTATTGCTATTAACTAGTCTGCACGGGTAACTGATTTGTTTGCATTTAAAAGCATTCTGTATAGTCTCTTTGCTCCTTTATCTGTTTTAAAACTTTCATTTTGTGACTTTCTGTAGTGTTTACTGTCTAAAGAATGTAGGCTAATAGCTTTAGTATAATTGGTGGCTTTGCAGTTGCCCGCCCCTACTGTAAATTTGATCTGGGACACTCCTCCCAGTCTAGTGTCATTAGCTCATTCTGCCTAATACAGAGAACACATCTGAGAAGGCCTTCTGTTCCTCCTTTCTCCCTTTCAAAAAAAAAAAATTACCTGAATCTCCTTGTGTTCTGACTGTGCTTCTCAAACATTTTGGAAATATAAAGTATATTTTAGAGCATTTATTATAACTGTATTTGCCTTATTATTGCTACAACTCAAGTGCTCTAGGTTGCACTGCATCTGAATTGTGTGTTTTAGTTGCTTTTCTGTATAAATAGACTTCTCTGTATATGTAGATTAGCTACTTATTCTGCTGTATTACTGCCTCTCAAATCTTTTTTCAGTTGTGCACTTACCTTGCTTCATTTAAAAAGTTTTAAATTGCTAATTTTGTAGAGTTTTAATTGCATTTACTGTTTAGGACTACACACTCAAGTGTTAGCCTTTTCTGTGTTTATTTACTGTATTACTGCATTGTTTAGCCTGTTTAAAAAAATATTATCTCGTTTGCTTGTTTCCCACCTTTCCTAAGCCAGTCCATATCCTAGGCTTTGCTTGTCTCAGGACTTTTGTTTTCTAAGTTCATAGCTATTTAGACCTTGCTGTGGTAGAGGGAAGTCCTACTGCTTACCAGTGGGAGTGGTGAGCATTGTACTGCCTATCTAACACTAGAGGAGTGGTTTCCAGTTCTGAAATTGTAATTTTATTATCCCTTTTGAGCTGCTTTCTATCCCTTTCAACTTTCTGGCTTAAAAATGTGTGTGTTTGCACATTTTTCGCATCATGCAGCACCGCAAGGCTACAGTTAAACTATTCCAGGTGCCAGAAAGTGTGCTCTTCAAATTTTCCCTTAGAACTAGCTGGTTTCTCAGTAGTAGCACTAAAATCTGAACCCCTGTGACTAGCACTTGCTCTAAAACCTGCTGGAAAGCACTAGAAAGCCTGAAACTGATACAAGCACTCAACTCTCCTTATCAATAAGGAGAAATTAATCGTAGGCACTAAACAGCCTACAATTGCAAAGTACCTTGCAAAGGTAAGGGAAAATAGCTCTTACAGTTTACAAAAAAGCACCTAAACAGACATGTCCAAGGGTCAGCTTCCGGTGATTTCTCCTGTCCACCTGGTGAATCTGGGCATACTGGGGCAATGCGGCAACTGCCTCATGTACACAGACAACCCTCTCCTCCTACCACCCAACACTACAACCTGCGAGAGATGCACTTACATAGCCAAACTGGAAGCAAAGCTCTCTCCGGCCAAGATTGTGCTAGACAGCCAAGAGGAGAAGGTTAACACCTGCACTACACCTCAAGCAACTCATAGCCCTTCAAAACCCACACCATCAACACCCACACATAGCAACATTAAACCCACATATGCGGAAGCCCTTAACATTAATCTGCCCAAGCAACAAGGACCTCCGAAGATGAAACGCAAACAAACATCAGTCACAACCAAAGTGACACACAGCTCACAACACCAGTGTGCCACCCAACAACAGCCCCTAAGGCAAATCAATGTACCCAACACTTTAGTCATAGGTGACACTATAGTCAGGCACACTGATGTTCCACTCACCAGGCTGAACAAGGAGAAAATTACAGTCAGCTGCCTGTCAGGTGCCAGGATCCACCACATAACGCATGCACTCAAGTCACTCCACAACAAGTACAATTACGACTCTGTCATTGTCCATGCTGGAGTGAATGACTTGAGACATACCTCCCTGGACTACATGAAAAAAGACATGGAAGAGCACTCAGATCATGTGGCCCAGGCAGGTATGACCCTAGCTTTGAGTAGCATCCTGCCTTTGCCTAGAATACCACAGTATAAAATGATTGACTTCAACAATTGGCTAAGCTTCTGGTGTCATTCAAAGGAGATCCAGTATCTGTCTGCCTGGGAAGACATGATCGACAAACCACGATGCTTTGCAGGAGATGGTCTGCACCTGTCACCCCTGGGATTCAGGTTATTGGCTAAAACTCTTGCCATCCCTATAGTGCCTTTTTAGGCAAGGTTCAAAGGACAAAACCACCACCGTAACAGATATAAGCATGCAAAATTTGAAGGTAATGCTACTCAGTGCTAGAAGTCTAAACCTCAAAATGCACTCTCTCGAGGCACTCCTAAAAATGGAGAACATCAATATCTGTGCAGTAACTGAGACCTAGTTCAAGGCTCCAGAGAGCACCCCTGCAATACCAGGCTACAACTCTTACCACACTTTTCAGCCACCAAACCAGGATCAAAACACTAAAGGTGGAGGAGTGTCCATATTCACCAAGGATATTCACACCTCCAGGCTAGTTGCCCAACACAATGCATCTGAAATTCTCCAGGTGCAACTAACACTAGGTAAGACTGCAATCCAAATTGTAGCTTGCTACAGATCCCCCACCATTCCCCAAGATTCTCACTACACCTTTCTAAACATACTAGATAATATTAAGATACAACCAAACAGCCTAATACTGGGTGATTTCAAGTACCCTGCCATTAACTGGGAAAACTACTTGGGTACCAACTCCTTTTCCCAACGGTTTTTGGAATTCATAAATTCCAACGCCCTGGATCAACTAATCCATTGTCCCACCAGGGGCTCCAATATCCTAGACCTGGTCATTACCAACATGGGAGATAGATGCTCCACACCAGTGGTCACCCCCTCATTGGTCAGGTCTGACCATAAGCAAATCACCCTTGACATCCACATCCCACCCCCAACCCCAAGTAAGGAAGCCTCCTTAAAAAACTTTGCCAAAGCAACTTCATGCTACTGAAGTCAGAAGTGACAAACTTCATGACACCCATGCAGATGGGATCTGAAAGTTCGACTGCAAAATCCTACACTAAGGCGCTGTATGAGCACATCCACTCATGCATGAATCGTGCCATCCCAAATAAAACCAAGATGCTCTCCTCCAAAAAAAGGAAGCCAATATGGTGGTCCCCTGCTATAAACAAACTATACAACAGAAGGAAGAAACTGTTGCAGAAAAGAGGAAAATCCCAGGATGGAAAAAGCACCATCACCAGCCTCAGTAAGAAGCTGAGATCCCTCATAAAATCCTCAAAAGCTAGTTACGAAAATAAAATTGCCAAAGATTCCAAAGACAACCACAAGGCATTCTATAGTTGTGTCAAGAATGTAAATGGCAATGCTCAGATATGCTCCGAGCTTCAGCAGAATGGCATTAAATATACTGATCCCAAGGATACTGCCAATATCCTGGCAGATCGATTTAGTGCCAACTTCACCCCCCTCTCACCCCCTAAATGGCCCATCTCAATACCAAAAGATTGCCAAATTCCGGTAATTATGGCCACACAGGTAGAAACTGCACTCTCCAAAGCTAAGAATACAGCATCCATGGGACCAGATTACATCCCAGGCTGTGTACTACATGAACTACAAAATGAACTGGCAGCTCACCTAAGTGTCATGTTTAATCATAGCCTCACCTCAGGCTTCGTGCCCACTGAGTGGCTCACAGCTACAATTATCCCACTCCACAAGGGGGGATCCACCATGGATCCTGGGAACTACCATCCCATTAGTTTGACGAGCCTGATCTGCAAGTGCATGGAACGCATTATCATGGAACTTATAAACGAAGACATTGGCAACCTTCAAACACTAGACCCCAGCCAGTTTGGGTTTGTGAAGGGCTGATCTCATCTCCTGAACCTGATTGACTTCTTTGAATCAGTCCCTAAAGCTGTGGATGAGGGTAAGGCGGTCCACACAGCCTATCTGGACCTTGCCAATGCCTTTGACACTATCCCCCACTCTGGAATCATAGATAAACTTACTAAGCTGGGCATAAATCCCTACGTCACTCCATGGGGTGCCAACTGGCTTACTGACAGAAAGCAGACTGTAAAAGTAGCCGACTACAAATCCAGCTCCAGACAAGTGACAAGTGGAGTACCTCAGGGTTCAGTCCTGGGAACACTCTTGTTTGGCATCTACTTCTCTGAAGTACAGGCCAACACTAACGGACTCTGGCTAACGAAGTTCGCAGATGACTGCAAACTGGGAGCCATTATTGCATCCCTAAATGATGTGGATATTCTACAAAAGGGCCTTACAGAAACAGATGCCTGGTGTCAGAGCTATGGGCTCAAGCTTAATGCCAAGAAATGTATAGTTTTCCTCTTTGGAAAAAAACATGTACCCATGAATTACAACATAGGTGGCAGTACACTAAACACTGAAAGTGTGATGAGAGACTTAGGCACACAGGTGGACAGTGGTCTCACTTTCGATAACCACATCACCACAACAGTCAGGAAATCCTTCTATGTGGCACACCTCATCACTAATGGCTTTTCATCCAGAAAAAAGGCAGCCATTGTCCCACTGTACTTATCCTTTATTACACCCATTTATGGAGAATAATGCCCCGTTTGGTATGTACCTCACAAGACATCTGCAACAGCTGGAAAGGCCACAGAAATATCTCACTAAAAGAATCACAGGCCTAAAGCAGATGCCATATGCTGACGGTCTAAAAATACTCCAGCTATACTCTGTGGCATATCGTCTACTCAGAGGCAATCTCTGCTTAACATAAAAGACCATGTCAAACCCTGAGCTGTTGGACATGCTGCACTTAAAGAAATCCCAATCCCTCAGAGCCACATGCTCCAAGGATCTAAACCTTGTCATCACAATGAACAAAACATGCTGGACAGATATGTTCCTGACCCAGAGCCTCCCCAGACTCAGGAATAGACTGCCCATACATGTCAAGCAGAGCGCCTCCTTGGCCCTCTTCAAAAGGAACCTTGATGATTGGATAGGAGATAGGAAATTCACCGTGGGGAGCATGTCAGTCGCCCTGCTAGACAGGGGTCCAGAGAAGTAAATATTTTGGGAAGAAATATCCAGGGAATTGTTATGGCTAGGTTTGTATAGGCCCTAGGGCCGATAGCCTAGTACCAACCTATGAACAAGTACATATAATGCTCTTCAGATTTGCTAGATTTGTAGACAGACGAGAGTTTTTGATCACTGGATTGCAAGGACTGACTGGGAACACAGTTGTGTAGAATGTTAGTGCTGGACAGGCAGAAGGAAGCTGGATAATTGTATAGCTGGTAAGAAGTTGTGTATATGCTAGTTGATGTAGCAGTTCTAACCAATTTGGGCTTTTCCATGGTATACAGTGGTGGGTTCTGAAAGGGGTATGTGCTGCAAATTTAGCAGAAGTCTGGAGGTTGGTAATGATGGAAGCACCATATAGAGCAGTGGGAAGGAGATAAGAAATGGCAAGTGTAGTTTTAGTTGCATCAGTGAGAACGTTTTTGGCTCTGTAAATCATCTCTAGTTTATGACAAGTTTTTCTTATGCAATTTTGTATATGCAGGTCAGATGTAAGATTATCATCCATTATCACCCCTAATAGTTTGCTATGAGAAGTGACCTCAATGGTTGTATTATCAAGAGAGAAGACTACATTTTGTTTTCTTCAGGACACAAGGATATGGAGAAAAAATAAAAGTAGTAGTTTGGTGTTTTTTGATTTTGGGCATCAAGTGAGTTATGAAGCCATGTTCAAGAGGCTGTTAAAGCTTCTGGAGTAATTATTTGCAGGTGTACCATGGGGATGCACAAGCCAGTGCATTTCGTCATGCCAGTCCCAAGCCTGGATAAATGGGGAGGGTTACGTCAGGAAGGGCATCCGTTGTAAAACCTCTGCCAAATAACATGTGGACAACAATACAGATTTCCATACTGGATCGGTCGAGGCCCGGGTTAACGACGACTGTGACCAGTACTGTTATCCAACAGGGTGCTGGCAAAAATTGGCTGAAGGCGTAGAAGAGGGGGCAGGCATGCCCGAAAGCAGAAAGAGAGGAGGAAGATTAGGAGTGTAGTAGTGAGGGTAGGAACTTTGAATGTTGGCAGTATGACTGGTATAGGGAGACAGCTAGCTGATATGATGGAAAGAAGGAAGGTTGATATATTGTGTGCAAGAAACCAGATGGAAGGGGAGTAAGGCCAGGTGTATAGGAGGTGGGTTCAAATTGGTCTATCATGGTGTGAATGGGAGGAGAAATAGGATAGGGGTTATCCTGAAGGAACAGTATACCAAGAGTGTTTTGGAGGTGAAAAGAGTGTTGGATAGAGTAATGTTTATGAAGCTGGAAATTGATGATGTAATGATGAATGTTGTTAGTGCATACGCTCCGCAAGTTGGGTATGCGATGGATGAGAAAGAAAAATTTTGGAGTGAGTTGGATGAAGTGGTGGTGAGTGTACCCAAGGGTGAGAGACTGGTGACTGGAGTGGATTTCAATGGGCATATTGGTGATGGGAACAGAGGGGATGAGGAAGTGATGGGCAGGTATGGTGTTAAGGCAAGGAATGCAGGTCAGATGGTAGTGGATTTTGCTAAAAGGATGGACATGGCTGTGGTGCATACATATTTTAAGAAGAGGGAGGAACATAGGGTGACGTGCAAGAGTGGAGGAAGAGGCACTCAGGTGTATTGTATCCTATGCAGGAGGGTCAGTCTGAAGGAGATTGGAGACTGTAAAGTGGTGACAGGGGAAAGTGTAGTTAGGCAGCATAGAATGGTGGTCTGTAGGATGATGTTGGTGATCAAGAAGATAAGGACAAGTGTGAGAGCAGTGCCAAGGATCAAATGGTGGAAGTTGAAAAAGGGCGATTGTGAGGTGGAGTTCAGGGAAGAGTTGAAACAGGCACTGGGGGGCAGTGAAGAGTTACCAAATAGCTGGGTAACTACAGCAGAGATGGTAAGGGAGACAGCTAGAAAGGCGCTTGGTGTGACATCTGTACAGAGGAAGGAGGACAAGGAGACCTGGTGGTGGAATGAGGAAGTACAGGAGAGTATACAGAAGAAGAGGCTGGCAAAGAAGAAGTGGGATTGTCAGAGAGATGAAGAAAGTAGGCAGGAGTATAAGGAGATGAGGAGCATGGAAAAGAGAGAGGTGGCGAAGGCTAAGGATAAGGCATATGGAGAGTTGTATGAAAGGTTGGACATTAAAGAGGGAGAAAAGGACCTGTACCAATTGGCTAGACAGAGGGACTGAGCTGGGAAAGATGTGCAACAGGTAAGGGTGATAAAGGATAGTGAGGGAAACGTACTCACAAGCGATGAGTGTGTGTTGAGCAGATGGAAAGAGTACTTTGAGGGGCTGATGAATGAAGAGAATGAGAGAGAGAGAAAAGGTTGGATGATGTGGGGATAGTGAATCAGGAAGTGAAACAGATTAGCAAGGAGGAAGTATGGATAGCTATGAAGAGTATGAAGAATGGAAAGGCTGTTGGTCTAGATGACATACCAGTGGAAGCAAGGAGGTGCTAAGTAGAAATGGCAGTGGAGGTTTTAACCAGATTGTTTAATGAAATCTTGGAACGTCAGAGGATGCCTGAGGGGTGGAGAAAGTGTTTTGGCACCTATTTTTAAGAATAAGGGTGATGTGCAGAGCTGTAGTAACTACAGAGGGATAAAACTGATCAGTCACAGCTTGAAGTTATGGGAAAGAGTAGTGGAAGCTAGATTAAGAAGGGAGGTGATGATTAGTGATCAACAGTATGGTTTCATGCTGGGAATGAGCACTACAGATGCGATGTTTCTCTGAGAGTGTTGATGGAGAAATATAGTGAAGGTCAGAAGGAGTTGCATTGTGTGTCTGTGGACTTGGAGAAAGCATATGATAAGGTGCCTAGAGAGGAGTTGTGGTATTGTATGAAGTCAGGAGTGGCAGAGAAGTATTTAAGAGTGGTATGGGATATGTACGAGGGTAGTGCGACAGTGGTGAAGTCTGCAGTGGGAGTGACAGATGCGTTTAAGGTGGAGGTTGGATTACATCAAGGAACAGCTCCGAGCCCTTTCGTATTTGCAATGGTTATGGACAGGTTGACAGATGAGATCAGACAGGAGGCCACATAGACTATGATTTTTGATGATGACATTGTGATCTGTAGTGAGAGTAGGGACCAGGTTGAGGAGACCCTGGAGAGGTGGAGATATGCTCTAGAGAGGAGAGGAATGAAGGTCAGCAGGACTAAGACAGCATGTGTGTGTGTGAATGTGAGGGAGGATAGAGGAATGGTGAGGATGCAGGGTGTAGACTTAGCAAAGGTGGATGAGTTTAAGTACTTGGGATCAACAGTTCAGAGTAATGGTAAGTGTGGAAGAGAGGTGAAGAAGAGAGTACAGACAGGGTGGAGTGGGTGGAGAAGAGTGTCAGGAGTGATTTGTGACAGACGAGTACCAGTAAGAGTGAAAGGGAAGGTCTACAAGAGAGTAGTGAGACCAGCTATGTTGTATGGGTTGGAGACGGTGGCATTGACAAAAAGGCAGGAGTCAGAGCTGGAAGTGGCAGAGTTAAAGATGCCAAGATTTGCACTGGGTGTGACAAGGATGGACAGGATTAGGAATCAGTATATTAGAGGGTCAGCTCAGGTTGGACGGTTTGGAGACAAAGTCAAGAGAGGCAAGATTCCGTTAGTTTGGACATGTGCTGAGGAGGGATGCAGAGTATATTGGGAAAAGGATGCTAAGGATGGAGCTGCCAGGTAAGAGGAAAATAGGAAGGTCTAAGATGAGGTTTATGGATGTGGTGAGAGAGGACATGCAGGTGGTTGGTGTGACAGAGCTATATGCAGAGGACAGGAAGAAATGGAAACAGATATCTACTGTGGCAACCCCAAATGGTACCAGCCGAAAGAGATGACAGCCATGTTGTCAAATGAGCAAATGAGAGTGGAATCATTTGCATACTGTATTAGGGTGGCTTCTATGTGGAAGTACAGCAGGTGTTGGTGAAAATGTTTAAGAAGAAGGGACCAAGGATATAGCCTTGTGGTACACCAATGGTGACTGGGAGGCAAGAAGATTCCATGGAGTACCATTTTACTGATTGATACCTATTGGATGGGTAACTTTTGAACCACAGAAGGGTGAGATGAGAGACACCTAGTAAGGACATTTGAAGTAGATGTTTGCTGTGACAAACTGTGTCGAAGACTAGTTTGCTATTATCTCTAGTTTTATTGACAGTATTTATATATGGAAAGGATGGAAGCCATGTTGTATAGTGGGAGATAGTCTAACAATTGTTTTTGAATATATTTTTCAAGTATTTTGGTGAGGGGAGATAAGATTGCTATAGGTCTAAAGTTATTAATGTCTGAAGAATTTTCTACTTTGTGGAGAGGGACAATGTGTAACTTTTTCAATAAGAGAGGGAACGTTGGATTCCTGGATTGACCTATTTATAAGGACTGAGCAGGATAGGCAATGCTACTGGCTGCTATTTTTAGGTACTTGCTTGGAAGGTCATCAGCTGAAAAAGAGCACAGTTTAAGAATAGTTTTATATAGAATGTGGGCACAGGTTTGAAGTTGAAAGTGGATGTGGTGATATGTGGCTGTTGGGCAGGGTTGGGATTAGATGCTGAGAAATCCTTGGTTACAGATGTTATACTATCTATAAAATAAGTTAAACTGTATTGCAGTTTTAAGTAGTGAGTTATTAGGAGGGGGGATGGGTTGAATTTTTGGCCAGCATATAAAATTTCTTAATGTATGTCCAAAATTTATTAGTGTTGCATTTAGTATTATTCTGAAAGTCATTATAGTATAGTTTGTCTTCATTTATTTGCTTTTTAGTATGGTTGGGAAGCATTCTAAAGTTTAAAATATTGAGGTATTTTATATTTCTGCCATTCTTTCCATGCTTTTTCCCTGTCCTGCATTAGCATTCTACTCTTTTTGGATAGCAAAACTGCAGTTTGTTTTCAGTCTCTTCCTTCTAGAAGGTGCAAAGCTACTTAGGATATTTAGAAAAGTTGTATTGAATTCAATTACAGCATCATCTAAGTGCAGGATTTTTAGGAAATTCCAGTTAATGGATATTGTAGTAATGAACATTTCTAGGTTAAACATGGAAAGGTTACATGCAGTTTTTTAAATATGCTGTTTAACTGGATGTATGAGAGGTCTAGTAATATAGATTGGGCGATTATCACAAGAGTCCAACACTGTACCTGTGGTGGAGTATTTGTTAGGTTCTGACACTAGGATCCAGTGTAATAAATAATTTGATGCCTTGCTATAATGTGCGGGGCTATTAATTAGCTGTGTGAAACCATATAAGTACATGCTTGATGAAGGGGAGAGAGAATTTATGTCCAACCAGCTGACATTCACATCACCTAGTAGTATTTTTTCTTGTGGAAATGTTATGGATATCCAATGTAGGACATCTTCCAGTATAGCCTGCATTGTCACCAAGAGGGATATAAAGGGCAGTGATACACATTTGTTTACAACTAATTGTTTATTTTGAGGAAAGCAATAAGAAGCTCTGCTGAAATTAATTTTGCTGTTTGTTTGCTGTAACGGGAAATATGTTAGATACTGCAAAATATTAAAGTAATACCACCACCTTTCCTCTTTATACAGTCATTATGGATGATATTATAGCCAGGAAGTATTATTTCAGAGTTATTTATGCTGGGTTTAAGCCAAGTTTCAGTTACAGCGAGAACATCAGGCTTATGTTGGATAATCCAGTAACAAAGAAGACTGTGTGCTAAAACAGCCAAGAACACGAAAAAGTCCAAGCACACTTCACAGAGCACACTTTTTCATGCTATGTTGGGTAATCCAGACATTTAGTTAAGCGGTTTTATTTCGTATAACATTTATTGCAGCAAAAATTATATCACCAGGGTTAGGGATTGGATGCTGTTGGGTTACAGAAGTGGGGCCCAGATTAGGCTGTGTATCTCCTCCTAGAAGGATTTTAGTGCACTGGGGAATTATGCAGACTTGCATTTTGGAGAGGATTCTTGCACTTAATTTTATTTTTGTGTGAGTTGACATAAAATTAAAAAGCCTATGGCTGGAATAAAGGTGAGGGGCAATATTAAATATGTTTGGTGCAATGTGTGGACAGTGTAAGGAGGAAGTATGGATAGGTGGTTGGGACAAAGTTGGAGAGATGTTGAGAGATATTGAGTTTTGATAGGATGAAAGATGGCACAGTAGGAGGAGAGGAATAGAGGATAAGTTGAAGAGTAGAATAATGAAGTATTTTGTAGACAACAGGTAGTGGGGAAGAGGCAATGAAGAAGGAAATGAAGTTGCAGGGCAGTAGGAGGTTCAGTGATTTCTGAAAGCTGGAACAGGACAAATAAGGAGAGAAGTATTTTTTTTTTTTTTTTAATAAAAGAAGAGAGGTAGGTTGTAATGGTATTTTCTCTGTAAGATGAAGAGTAGAAGGGTATTAAAAGCTAGACTATAATGATATGGTCAAAATAAGAAGAAATGAGGGTATAACTGGGAAAAGCAAAAAATACAATGTGGAATAAATAGGTATTATTAGGGAGAGTTGCGATTATAAATTGATATAGTGCAAAGCAGTATGGGAGGGAGAAAGATAGTTGGGAATGGGGTTAAAATTAAATAGAGATAGGGAAGTAGGAAACGAGAAACAGAACTGTGTCTCCAGATTTTTGGCTGGATGTATCTACTTTTCAAGAACAACTACCCAGATTTTTGATGTATTTAGGTTCTGAGGTATGCTATCAGGTAACTGTGCATTTGTATAAAACAAGAGTTGCAGACGTTCTGTGTGATCATTATTTTATCCTGGGAGGCTACAGGATGTGAGCAATGGCTGGCTTTGGAGGGGAAATACTTAATGATCTGACTAGCAACTGTGCATTTATGTAAAACAGAGTTAAAATGCATTGTGTGACCAATATTTTATTCTGGCAGGCAACCAGATATGGACAGTGATAATTTTTGCATGGGGGCAGTGATGAAGTATTGTGGGGCTACAGAGCAATATTTCTGAAAAGCAGATCTGAAATACACTGTGTGGAAGCTATTTTATTATATTCATTTTACCGTAGGCCAACATCTGAGATATGCATGTACAACAGTATAATTGTAATTACTGGGAACTGACACTTTCTGTAGATGAAAATGGCAGACTACTTCCAGTAATCATTACTATGGCTTTGCAGACCCCATAGCTCTCAAATGTCCCTGATTTTCGCTAATATTTTTTGTGTCCCCCACACTGATTTTAATGTTTTATGTTAATTCATTAAGGATTGCAATCATTAAATAATGACAGAAATTTGAGTTTAAGACTTGTATCCTCCAGGAAAATACATATTGATGCAAAACATTTTATTTTAGTAACTTACAAGTACATAAGTGCTATGTTTAAAATATCTCCTTTCTTTTGGATCTTTGCACGTATTACTTTTTGGCTCTGACCCTGACTTTTGAGATGAGAGGTTGAGATTTTGGCCCATTGTCCTCCATTGTTTGTGGCTTTTTCATTTTTACTTGAACTATGAAGTTGAGAACTGTATGCAATAATAATGTGATTTCTGTACAGCTTTAAATAATTTACTGTGGTACTGCTTGTCTGAAACAGTTGAAAATTATATATTTACCGTCTCCTTTATCATCACAATCAAACATTCTGAGGTGTATATACTCAAACAGGCTATAACTGCTGGGTGGGCACTGCCAGTGGATGAAGGTAACTTATCTTATTTGGTCATTTTAAACAGTTACTAATGTCACTTTGCATGATAAGTGCATATTTCAGTGAAGTACATTGGAATATTTAAATGTGACTACTGTGAGTTTGCCCGAAACAAGCCTGAAATATGCTTTTACCACAATCAGACAGAAGAGCTGCTTACAGTCCACAATGTTTATTTTATTTATTTTACATTCATTTACCTGGAGTGTCTGGCTCTCATTAACATAGCTGCAATTCATGAGTACAGACACTGATGAATTAAACTGACATCAGTATGAGTGCTCTTTTATGGTTGCAATTTTGTGAAATGAGTAGTTTAGTTATTACTGGTTAGTAAATGTTTTCACTTCTTGTTGTAACAATGCTCAAGGTTACAATCGTAAAACACATTCAAAACAATTTTGTTTCATTAAATAACAGCTGCAATGTAAAACAAGAAAGGTGAATTTAAAAGAATGCATACATTTACACATGGTCCTAACAAAAAACAGAGGAGCAGCCCAATACTTGGAAAACCATCACGGGCCCAAGATGTACTTAATCTGTCATTGTCTACATTAGTAAAGGCATTGGGTTATATGGCTGTCAACCTATAGCTGTTTTCTATCCACTCCATTTGGACAGGCATGACCATAGACCAGGACTCATGAGAGGTCGGGGTCAAAGTGGCAAGAAAGATGGTCATTCAAGGTCTATATTCAATGCAAACAATAAAAGGCTTTCTTAAAAAAGTGGGAATTTCGAAGGAGACAAACCTCACACCACCAGTGTGATACTGAAACAAACTGTATGTACCATAAGGCTATAGAGAAGTGAAGCATCAGGAATGGAGATAATGGAAGTCAGTTTAAGTGCTGAAATCTAAGACCGTCATTAAACTAACTCGTTTTCTTTATTTTTCATAGTGAAAAGTCATCTGGATTGCGAGCCATTCTCATATACTTGGCCCAAGCTGAGCTACTATAATTAAGCCTTCACCTTGATAAGGCAGGGTGTGGATTTAGTGGTATGAGATGGGTGCAGTGCATTTCCATGACAATCTTCAAACTCAAATAATATAGAATGAACTGTGTTATCATCATCCAGTAGGGCCAATGACCAAGAAGATTCAATGATCACAGAAAGGATTTTGATAATAATAGACGGCATAGGATCCTAAAGTTCAGACTTCCACAGTTAAAGCTAGCGTAGTCTAAAATAATTCCAAATATTTTGGAGAAAGGTTAGGGATTAAGATGTATTACAGGGTGTCCAAAAGGTAGTTAACAGAAGGACAAAGGAGGAGGATGTTTTTAGGCTTGAAGGTGTTAAGGCATTTAAATACGACAATAAAGACCCTCAGTGCTCCAGTCCAGATAGTGTGCATTTAACAGATATATGGCTTGATTTAGTCAACTATCATATCTACCTTAAATTTGAGAATATCAAAACGCAGATGACAGAAGTAATCCTGACTTGATAGGAGGTGACAAAAGTAAGATACGGATTTTTGAAAGTCAAGCTATGGAAAAGGTAGGGGGTGAATTCAAGGAGGACCTGGAGATCATAAGCAAGGGGAAGCAGACTAAAATTCTTTTAAGTTACAAGTCCAGCCTGGAGGGACAAATGCAGGAAAATCCTGGAGAGAGAGATACATTTCAAGTTCACAGAAGGCAGGATGCAGTCTAAGGCAGATGTATACCTTCCAGATGTTGAGGCCAATTTTAGTTAAAGGAAATGCAGTAACCTATGATTTGGGCATGTATGATTGTCAATGCTTGGTGAGCAGTCATTGATTAAGTGTACTGGGCCCTGAACAGTTTTCAAACCATGGGCATCTCCATACCTCACACTTGGATCACATATAAATGTACATGTCCTTTAGAAATTACCTCCCTGATTTAAGACGATTCAAACTGCTTTCATAATCTACCAGTGTCTATTCCCATCATTTACAGCCATTAGACTGAAGACACATCAAATGACATATTGTGGTAAGAAATTGCCAGAGTAAAGAATTCCAACTTGTTTTTCACAAACGTGCACTAGTCACGCAAAGCCAGACTAATTGCTGCAACTTGATCAGGACAGTAGGCTCAGCCATTCTCATTCACAGACAGACTCCAATCTCAACAAATAAAATCATATTGTTGACTGTGTATACCCACAAATGTCAGAGTCTGGTAAAAAAATAAAATAAATGATGTCCATAGTTATTCATTTAAGTGACTTATACACACAAAGGTCCACATATTCCCACAAATAAACACAAATCCTGCAAAATCATACCGTTTAAACTGAACAAAAGTTGGTAATTTACTTTCATCTTCAGACAACCCCCACACCAACTCAACAGTTATAGCTACTTTCCTGACTACATCTCATTTGACTGAGATGAAACTACCCATCAACCTTTTAGCCCAAGAATCATGGATAATGCTAAAACACTATTGTCTCAGGTAAGGGCTGGATAACCGAAACTATATCCAAATATTTACAAATTACTTTATCTGAACTACTACCTAAATGTGGAAGCATAGTGAAGGATAGCACACATTTCTTAAGGAAGCTTAAGTTATGGTACACAACAGCTTCCCCCAGCTTTATTTTTGTAACTTTGGACATAGAATCACTATTCACTGTTATTCCTATTGACTATGGAGTAGAAGCCATTAGAAGGTTGTTATTGTCTAGTACCAACAAACACCCTCGAGATGTGGAAAATATATGTTCTCTTCTTCACTTAGTATTGACTAACAATATTTTTATTTTTGATGGCACACCATATAAACAGCTAACAGGAGTTGCCATGGGTACATCTGTTGCTAATACTTTTGCAAATCTTGTATTGTTTCAGTGGGAGAAAGAATATATTTTGAGTAATAAGCATGCATTGAATATACATGTGAAAAGCTATGCTAGATTCGTAGATGATTGCTTTTTCATATGGGATGGTACAGAGGAAGATCTTCTCTTGTTTGTCACATATATCAATAACACTACACAATTCTTTAACTTTAAAATGTGTTCATCTTCCAATGAGATTGTATTTCTAGATGTGAAAGTGTATAAAAGGATGAAACAATACATACTATGGCACATAAAAAAGATGTGCATACAATAAGATATCTAGATAGTAATAGTATGCACCCCCCACATGTGTTCAAAAGTATAGTTAAGTCACAACTAATTAGAATAAGCAGATTAACAACAGAAGAGCAGGTATATTTGAATGAGACATCCATAATGAAAGCTGAATTTTTAAGAAGTGGATACTCTGAGACTATTATACAGAAAAATATTGATATGATAGTTGAGGGTAGGAAAACAAGCTATAAACCAATATTTTTAGAGGAGAATATAGATGCAGATAATGGTAATTTAGTGCCTACTAAAAGAAGGACACTAGATTAAGATATATAACAACCTTCTCAGGTTACTCTAATCAAATTAGTAACATAATATATAAAAATTGGCCTATACTTATGGCCATGCCAGAGTTAAGTGATATAGTAGGATCCAGACCTAGTTTTGCTTATAGAAATAACCAATGCATGAAAAACATGTTGTGTTGTAAGGATTTTGACATAAGGCACAATGTTGGTTATAGTAACAAAGGGACCTACAAATGCTATAACTGCACCTGCTGTGCTGATATTTTTGAAGGGACAATATTTTTATACACCCCATAACGCATAAGAAGTTTTATTTTCATGTTAATGCTAATTGTAATACCACAAAGATTATCTATCTTGCCACTTGTGTAAATTGTCAAGCATTTTATGTAGGGAAGACTATACGGAGGTTGAAAGACCGTATAATTGAACATAGGTCTGAAATAAACAGACAAATACAGACTAATGCCCTATATAAGCACATACATGAGTTCAATACACATACTTTTAAATTCAGATGTATAGATGCAATACAAGTGGGTATGAGGGGGGGTGATATAAATAACCTTGTAGAAACAAGAGAACTAGAGTGGATAATAAGACTACAGGCTGAAAATCCACCAGGATTAAATAACACTACTAGTATAAAACCAATACTAGTTAAACGCCAACTAAATAACTTATAAAATACTACTAAAAATGATATATTATGTATAACACATTATTTGTACATATTTTTATGTTTTAAACATTTCCCTTTTAAATAACTTTTAAAAAAAAAAAAAAAAAAAAGTTCATTGGCTGGTTGATCATGTGATTTTAATTGTTCCTCTATTTAAATGATGTAAATTTGTATATTGTGTAATGCTGATGAAGGGTTGAGAGCCTGAAAGCTTCATTAAAGTTCTGTGTTTCTGTGACCACTGTTGTTCTCAGAGTTTTGTTCTATCTACGTGTTCAGTAATTGCTTCAGGATACCCATATTAACCAGGCTGGCTGGAGAAACTGTGAGAAATTGTCCATCCATAATGCTAGGTAAGTTGATGTGTTCAGAAAACAGGGAGAGGACAGGAAGGAACAGATAAAACAGAGGACAGGAGAAGTGGCCAAAAAATACAAAGGGCTAATGGGCAGGATCTGGGTTGGTACCTCAGGAGCTTCGCTAAATTTATCACCTGTCAGTGAGGGACAAGAACACACTGATGAAGCACCAACAGAGTACCAAGGGAAAATTTGCAGGCAGAAGTGTTTGTGTTTATAACCAGCAATGCTGCCCACTGCTGCTTGGCAGTGCATGATATGCAAACAAGCGCAAACATGGTGCTTATGTAACAAATGAGAGCAAATTTATTTAAACAAATTAACCAATAAAAAAGCTCAAAACTAAGACCTGTTCCAGCAAGCTTCAATCAGATGGGTTCTAACTGCATATTCCTGCCACATGGGTGCAGGGGAACCCTCTCCAACAAAAGATGGCCTGGTTTACTGGTGAAGTTATACAAACAGAACTAGATTCAGCAGGTTTGAATCTAGTCTCTGCTACAGTAAACAAATTGCACAAATTAAAAAAAAAAAAGGCAGTTCAAATAAGTAGTGATGGATTTAAGTGAAAATGCAGTGTATACCACTGTTATCAAATTGCCAGCTTTTAAGATGTGAAATAAACTAGTTAAACTTCTGCACAACTGGCAATCTAGTGGCAAAATTAGGCCATTTTGTGGAACCGTATAGCTTAGTGGCAAATCCTAATAATTTCAAAACTCTACTCCATTCCTACCTGTTTTCTAAGTGGAAGTGCAACTGCACTTTCCCCACCTAGCCTCCTCACTGTACATATTAACAGCAATGCTATTCAATTTCTTATTATCAACCTTGTTCATATCTACTTATTGTTTACTGTTGTCCTGTGTATATATGTAAATACTGTAAATAGTTTGCTCTCCCTTTATTCCCCTCCCTAACATTTATGCTTGTTCTACCACTCTGCCATTACTAGACTCAGACTCTTTGCAACCTTTTAATCATCCATTTCAATATATGACTCATATGTTATGAAAACACCATTCCTTATATTGCCTCTGTATCACAAATTACCAGCATTCATACCATGTAGACTGACTGCTGCATCCTTATGTATCTGTACCTTGAATCTTATGTTAAATTTTATCTTTTGTATTTTTGTTTTTATCTTTGTATTTTGTAATGTGGAGCTTTTCTCCCCGGGCCTCCACTGAAAATGGGCTCCTGAGCCCAGTGGACCTCCCCGGTCATCAAACTGAAATAAATAAATAGTGGCTATTATTCAAACTTGCTTGAAGTTTTGTACACTATCAATATTAGAAGTACTAAATCTCAGGTTTCAAACAAGGTTTGGTCATGCTAAATGTTAGGCAAAATGTGAGCAGAACTTTTTTCTGGAGATGTCTATGTTCAAACTGTGTTAGAGTAATGTTCAGTGCTCTAAAGTCAACCACCAGAATGTATTTAAGACTGATTGGTGTAGGTACAATATATGACTTATTCTTTAAGATTCTTAAGCAAGTGACATTATATTCACCAAAGTATTTGCTTGAATCACCAAGCTTGTGTTCTGTGACTTTTTTTTATGAGTATGCACATCTGCCTCGGGCTTTTGGTTCAGCTGCTTTAATAAAGCATGCACAATGTTATGAAAGAACAGTATGCTATCTACCATGATGCATAGGTACTTGTAGCTCTGTACCACATTCCAGTGGACCTCTAAGTATATGATGTAATGTGTTTGCCAAGTAGCACAACCTTATTCCTACTCTCATTTAGAAGAAATCTACTGTCATTTGTCTGTTGGCATAAAAGGACATAAATGACTACATATGGAGTGGAACATGATGAAATTATCAGCAGTGTGTTACAAGAGAGGCACATTGCCTGTAGCTTTAAATAATCTATTAGTGAATCTGGAGAACAGTAGCGGTCCAAGGCCCGAAGCTTGTAGGGAAAAAACACCCTGGATGCAAAGGTAGAATAACAGCCCTGCTACAAAGCAAATACTGCCTAGTCTTATAGGTAAGAAGAGAAACCAGTCAGCAGAATTTTTACATTCCCTGGTCCTCTGTCACTAGCCTTTCAACAGTGTTTAACTGCCAGCTATGGCACAAGCTTATAGAAGCCAAATAATATTGAAGCCATGCAAGCAATTTACCAGAATGCTTAACCATGTCAGGCTTCAGTTTATGAATGGCAGTGTGTGTGCACTGACTAGTTCTTTTTGCTGTTTCGGTGATAAACTTAACAGAAAACATAGGGAGATCATCTGCTGATGTACTGCCTTTTCCAGATTTTCACCACTGAACTAAAGGTAGTAACAGGTGTAGTGCTCTCAGATTTGGTATGGATCCTTCGTTTGGGTACATAGATGACTTTGCTTATTTTCTGTATTTCTGGGATTGTATCAAGCCTTTATACTTAACATGTGATCAGTGTGAGAGATTAGTAACTAAGGGCATCTACAGTTATGATACAAGCTAGGGAGCGGTGAGATTCTTGTTGTTGGATATCTAGTGTGCTGGAGATTAAATGTACGAAGCCCTACAGAGGAAAAAGAATCAAAAGCCTGTCAGTTGTTATGTGGTTGCAAGTTTACTGAATATAAAAGGCAAGTATGTTGAAAGATGTTCACAATATCCATCTCTCTCTCTATATATATATATCTATATTTATATATATCTCTATATATATATCTCTCTATATCTCTCTCTCTCTCTCTCTCTATATATATATATATATATATATATATATATATATATGGGTCCCCTATGAAATCCCGAATGCACAGAATCCCGACGCCCAAAATACCAAGATGAAAAGCCTGAAACCCCACATTACCGAAAGACCAGAAGCATGAAATTCAAAATGCCGATGTTAAGGGATTTTGAGTTAGCGCTTCTAGTGTTGCGGTTCAGGTAAGTATGTGTCTATAAGTGTGTTTGTGAGGGGCTTTGGTGTGTGTAAGTGTGTGTTGTGACTGTGGTGTGTGTGTGTGAGTTTGCCTTGTGTATACGTTTGTGCGATCTCGGAGTTAGAATAATAAAGTGGGGGGTGGGGGGCACAGCCCCCCCCACATGGGGGGTGCAGTGGGGCAAAGCCCCCCTGCTTATCTTTAGTGTAGGGTGGTTTGATGGATATGGAGGGAGGGTGTGTGTGTGTGTGTGTGTGTATGTGTGTGTGTGTGTGTGGTGTATGTATGTATTAGTTTTGTGATTTTGAATTTTGCGCTTTCAACGTCTTGGTAATGTGGGGTTTTGGGCTTTTCTTCTCGGTATTTTGGGCGTCGGGATTCTGTGTGCTCGGGATTTCGTAGGGGACCCATATAGATATATATATATATATATATATATATATATATATATATATATATATACCTGTGTATGCAAGCCAAACAGTTCAAGCATATTGGTGGTATTACAATATAGTCCACTGTGGAGAATATGTAGATTAGAATTTAAAGATTGAAGACATATGGTTAAGTGCTAAGGAAGAGTTATTAGAAATGGAGGAGGAATATCCCTCCAACGAATGGGAGTGATACTAATGGAGGATAAGATGGTCACTCAGAAACTAGTCTAGACTTTGAGGCCTAATCATGACTGAAAATTTGAGTGCCACAGTAGTCATGAATCAAACGTACTTAATAAATACTTGGAAGGACATCTGACTAGGTACTTAAAACTGGCTAAGTCTCAAGTCTAACTGTAGACATCTGACTGGGTGGCAATAAGACATTTAATTGGAACAATCAATAGATTGAAGGTGGGTGGGAAAATCAGTGTAGCTGCTGTGTAGTCAAAGTACAGAGAGAGTCAAAATCCCTATTGATAAAAGCAGAATAAGGCAGCTTGAGGTTCCAAGTTGTGTGTTATGACTTAGCTCTCCTACCCAAATAGTCTAAACTGGGAATGTAAGGTAAAGGCAGAGGGTTTGGTGGTTGTGCTGCTAACATGCATTTACCTGATAATATCTGAAAAATATTTCCAAATGTACTGGATGTGGGAATACATGAGTCCTAACTAAGAGAGGTTCTGTTTCAGTCTGCATCAGTATAACTTTGACTTTCCCTCTCTAGAGATAGGTCTTTTATTGGTATGCATTTGCATGTATAAATTAGAGAAAAGCCATCCAGAAGCAAATAAAATATATATGTTGTTACTTATTATCTAGGATAATAGGCTCATACTAAAACACCAGCAAAAGTAAATTAAGGCACCAAAGTTACACACTGGAAATCAGTCACTGTACTTTATTGCAGAAGACAAACATACTAAAACACATTCTTCAATCTCAGTCAATGCCATTATGGGGGGAAGGAAGTAAACATGACTAGTAGATATGTAAAACAAGAGTAAAGTCTAAATGACACATGTAAAATGCTAATTATCCATCTGTCCATTCTCTAAAGTCCTTGCTAAGGTAAGGGTTATGACAGAAGCCAGCTGTGCAAAACAGACCAGACATCTAGCCCCAACATCAGTCTACAGCTTATCATGGGAGATCCCCAAAAATTCCCAAGTCAGTTGGGACATCATCTCTCGAGCAAACTTTTGGTCTTCCCTTGTGCTTCCCAAGACTGAGGTCTGCCTAGCATACCTTCAACAAGATACAAAGGGTAGAATCTCAGCAGGTGTCCAAACTGCTCCAATGGCTAATCACAATCCAGATGAGCAAGGGAAGTACTGTAAGATCTCCCACACTGCTGAGCTACTCAGTCTGTCATGTAACAAGAGTCCATCACCACTGCAAAATAATATCATGCATGCCTCTTGTATCCACAGATTTTGATTTTGATAAATACCCAAAGCTTATGACCATAGGTGACGATAGGGACATTTACTGACTTGTAGTTGAGGGGTCTGTTATAGAACTTCCCCTTTGCCACTAAATTCTGCTGTAATACATGTACTGCAGTCATTTCTCCCATTCACTAGTCTATGTCCAAGTCCCCTCTACCATGTCTTAAGAACAGCTGCCCAAACTAGTTAAGCACTCCACTCACAGCAGCTGTTTCCATAGAGGAAGAAATCTACTTTTTCTGATTTAGAGGAGCTGATTCTCATCCTGTCGTCTTCACATTCTGCAACAAAGCACTCTAGCATTCCCCAGAGATCACAGACACTTGAGATCAAGAGGGCATCATCATCTGCAGCATGCACATGCAATCCTTATGTCCCCAAATTGGATGCAATCCAAACTCGGCTGCATGTTGATATCATGTTTATGAAAAATCATGCATGAATCAGAGAAAAGCCAGGCAGAAGCAAATAAATCAGAAGAGGAGACAAAAAAAGCACCACTGTGGAGTTTTATAACCACCTTTAAATATATATGAAGGCACAACTCTTGCTATACAAATATAGGGATCAAATAGCAAGCAATACTTGGAATCTCATATGGCTATAGCACCTCCCACGAGAAGTTCCAAGGCAGCCAACTAGCTAGAACATGGTGCTACAAGTGTCAAGGTCACAGGTATGATCCCCATATGAGCCAAGTGCCTTTTCCTGTCAATTTTAGGCCCTAATGGATAAGGCATGGGCCTCCTAAGACAGGGATTGTGGGTTTTATCAGCAGCCATATCCTTAAGTACTTTTGCTACTCATTATTAAAAGGATGCATAATATTTCTACCAACTTCCAATTAAATCTAAGGCAAAGTTATCCTACCTAAAAAAACCCATCTAGGTGTTATCATGAGGAGGGGAAGGCTTGGCATACTGGTTAAGGTCTTCACCTCATAGACACAAGGTACAGAGCTTGATTCTGATCTAGAGTTACTGGCAAGGCTGAAAATGGCTCTTCAGAGCAGTTAGCCTAGTATTCACCTATTAACCTATGCAGTCATATACCTTCTCCAAATCCACAAAATACATACAGACAGGGTTATTAAACTTACAAAACCTCTCCATTACCTATACAAGGACGATGAGGGTATGCATTGTTTCATGGACAAGATGGAGTCCACATTTCTCCTCCTGAATCAAAGGCTTGGTTATCTGGCAGTCTCTCCTAGCCATCATAATCCAGCATCCTGGCATAAACTTTCTCAAGAAGGCCAAGAAATGTATTCCACAAAGAGAAAACTTCGGCTGAACACCACGGCTTATTCCCTGCAGGTAAAACACTTAAACTGAACAAGTGTTTATAACAACAATGAGTGCGATTGGCTGCTATTTGATTTTTAATTGGCTCAAATGATTGCTTTTTTACGATGTGATGAAAGCTAATACAGCCGAAAGCGGTCGTTTTTGTTCTTTTATTGAAAAAAGTGGTTTTCTATATAACACTTGTTCAGTTTAAGTGTTTTACCTGCACAAAATAAGCCATACTTTTCATCTGAAGTTTTCTCTTTGTGGTTTTGATCTTTGTTCCTTGGCTAACTTCAGCAGTGCCAACCAAGCTCTTCTCTATAAGAAATGTATTCCCACTATAACCCGGGCATGCCCATCTACTCCCTCATTTTGAGAATATTAAATTTGAGATGGCTAGCCCTTGGAATTCAGATAAAAAACTTTCTTCTAATATGCCTGTAAACTAAACACTGGCACATAAGAGGTATTGAAAACGTGAGGCAGAGATCCATGGTATATTATAGCAATAACCTACGCCTGGGTGTGGGTAATGCTAAATTTACCCACGGTTGGCGTGGTTTGGTCCCGAGGGCGAAGCCCGAGGGACCAAACAAAGCCAACCGTGGGTAAATTTAGCATTACCCACACCCAGAAGTTGGTTATTGCTATTATACCTTGACATTATTTAAGAAAAGAAACTATTACTTTTCTTAAATAATGGCATAGTATAATGCCTGTTTACTGCCCTTCCGCAGATGTCTGGCATCCGCGGCAGTTCTGATGTACTGCGCGCCTGCACAGTACATCAGAGCTGTGGGCAAAAGCAACGGAGAAAGCAAGATCTCAGTTGCTTTTTAGTTAGCTATGTTAAATGAGTTTAACATAGCGAGACAGTTTTAAAATAAGCAACGGACACCGTTGCTTATTTTAAAACTGTCTCGCTATGTTAAACTCATTTAACATAGCGAAACACTAAAAAAAAAGCAACGGAGATCTTGCTTTCTCCCTTGCTTTTTTTAAAAACACTGCCTCGCTGTGTTAAATGGGTTTAACATAGCGAGACAGCTTTAAAATAAGCAACTGAGATCTCTGTTGCTTATTTTAAAGCTGTCTCGCTATGTTAAACCCATTTAACATAGCGAGACAGTGTTTTAAAAAACCTAGTTATACTAATGGAAAAAAGTCCGGGCGACCGGCCAATCAGCGTGCACGTTTTGGGGGGATCATGGTATAATCTCCAACAAACTTTACTCCTAACAAGTAACCTCATTCACAGACTTTTTCTGATGAAGTCTTAACTGTAAAAGCACTAAGCATGAATAAAGCTTGTATCCATGTTTTTGCCAAGGCCTCCAGGTTCATCCCATATCCAAATGATATCCTGATAGGTTAAATCTGTGATCATACAAATTACCCTTAGGATTACTTGTGTTTGTGTGTGTGTGCACATAAATGGAATGGCATCCTATTCAGGATTAAATTCATGTTGCAGACACACTGTTTTTGTTTGGTTATGTTATAGCTGCCTGTGACTGTGAATAAGACCAAATGGGTTTTCAGTCTTCTGGTAAGTTTAGGATTCCTTCTCACCTGCTTGATCTATTTGACTAGCAGGAATTCACCTTATCCAACAAACATCTGCATGCCTAACTTGCATGTTTGTCATTGCAATATTTCATATATTAATTTTTCCTCCTACAGTAGCCCATATTGTTACTTTTACTCTTCCTTTTGCTAAAATTTGTAAGAGGATGGTAAAAGATATTATTGCTTCTCCACTAAATGAGTATCACCTTAGTTGCTAACATTTTCTTAAAGAGTCCCAGTAAGAATTAATCTCTCCCTCCTTATATTTCCAACATTCAATTGGGACCCCATCAGGTCTTGGAGATTTATTTGGCAGCCATATCCTTAAGTACTTCTGCTACCGCCTCATTATTAAAAGAATGCATAATATTTCTTCCAACTTCCAATTCAATTTAAGGCAAAGTTATCCTACCTATAAAACCTCTACCCTCCCCTACCTTGCCAGTTTACAATTTATTATAATAATTGAACACCTACAAAATCTGATTAGGGTGCCTTACAATTTCACAGTTTTCATCTCTTATACACAACTCGCTCTCTCAAACAGCTGCTGCCTCAATCCACAAGCCAACATATTTTATCGATTTAGGAGAAGTTTCATTGTGTATATTGTTTAATTGCTGATGCATGGATCAGTATTTTCTTATATAAGAATAACACCACTTCCTCTCTTCCCATTTTTCATTCTCTAGTTGTGTCATTCTCCAGTCCTCTTAATTTAGCTTGCAATAATTGCACCTTCCTTTGGGCATTGAAGAACTTTTGCATATCCCATTTCCAGTTTTGCTTCAGTTTCTTGATAAAATCTTCTCTTGCCCACTCCTTAAAATCCTCCCAGTCTTTTGCCTATCCTCTGCCCAAACACCTTTATTTAGTGACAAGTTCTGCTTTCACTCATCAGGTAAATGCAACTATCTGCAATTTATATAATGAGTGCCAATATTTAACTGCCCTCAGTTATCAATACATAGAAATTTTTAGGTTAGAGTGGTCTGATAATGCCTAACTTTATATTCTTTAACTGCATATGGATATTATGAATTTATCAAAACTGTTTTCCCATAGAATACACATGGACAGTGATAAGAATTTTCATGAGGGCAGTGTTACCAAGTTCAAATAGAGAAATGATACACCCAACCATCCCATCTTCCTGCAATACCTTAAAACAAATCTCAACTCCTGTTAGTCTTGGGGGATTTCCATCAACATCACAAGTCTTCAACACCATATTGCAAACACCCATCAAATCCATGAATTTCTGTGCACAAAACACCAAGATAAGAGATTTCTAAGACCTAACATACTAGTTTGCAATGGTATACAAATACATGTCAATGTAATACTTAATCCAGACCAATACCCCCTGCAAAAGGCCTATCATCCTTACTGATCTGGCAAGGTTTCTTCAACCATGATCCAAAAGCCCACTTTCAAAAGCAGGCATTGAAAAATGAACAGATTTGCTCCCTTGACATGAGGCAGCTTTACTCTTCTTAAATCACCTAGCCTAAGTGGAGTCCATGGAATATCAAAAGCTTAAGTTACCAGTCTTAGTAAGCACTGAATGAAAAGGAGACAGATAAGTCACACATGGGAAGACGAAATTAATTTGCAATGTCTGAGAGAGCGAGATGAGTGAGCTAGAAAAGCTTAATCTGTTTGATGAAGGGATGTACAAACATTCATTGTTTCAGAATTTTTGCATGCAAAAATTCAATGAAATTTTTCTATACACCAGTCAGAACAGTGAAAATGCTTCTTCTGTCTTCCAAGACACGTTGTAGATGTGAGGAAGAGGTTGAAAGCACTTTACTGCATATATTTTGGGGATACACTAAGTTAGAATCATATAAAAGGGATTCAGAACAGAGAGAAATCTTGATCAAAAGCTTCACTAATGAGTTGTACTTTTTGGAGTTGAATTATGTGAAATGTTTTGGCGCTGTTAGCAGCTGTTTTTAGTAGTGAAAGTAGCTGAGAAAGTTATAGAACCTACAATCACTGAACTAAAGCAAATAACAGAGGAGAACTTAAATTTGGAGGAACATGGTGTGAGAAATAAAGAAGTGTAGAAGTTCATGAGTAAAAGCCATTGTGGTTGAAGTACATGCGGTAACCTAGAATAGAAAAAGTGTCTTAAAATTAGTGTGAACCAACAGATCTAACTGGGGAATGGTTAGAAGGAAAAGAAAGAGGGGTTGCATCTGTCTAGATCTGTTAGGCCATCTGCAATGCATCGGCACTCAAAAGTTTGAATTAATTGTTGATAATAAATTGAAATGAAAATAGTTCTGGACTTCCTTTTATTTTCATTTATAGTTAAGACATTCTGGTTATTATCATTTATTGTGGGATTAGTTTAAAAGTCTTCTGTTGGTGAGAAAGGAATGTTCTTTTTGGAAACTGTAGTTGAAAGAGGATGTAATACATTACACTTAGAATAAAAAAAAAAAGAGTGGACACTGGAAAATGAAGGAAGATAGCCAAGTTCAACAGTGAACACTTCTTAACTTGCTTTACATTCATTTGCCAGACATTCATTATTGAACTTCCTAAAAGTGATGAAACTTCAGGTTCTATACAATCACCAAAACATTTAGCATGCACACCCTCATACTGAAAACTAGAAGTTGTTGCCTATAGAAATAGTTATCTCAAGAGCTTAAATCATTTATTACACAGTGGTGGCAATTTCTTGGCTGCTGTACAAGGAAGTTGCAAACTTAATACCTTCCTACCTGGCAAGTTTCCTCAGCAATATGTTAGAAAAGTAAAGATCAAAGTAAAGCTCCTAAAGCCGGTTTCCTAATAATCCTCAAAAATAACTCCCTGAATAGTCAGAAATATACTGGATAGAAGTGCTTTTAGTTAGGTTTTAAATTCTAATACTGTACACACCTTTCTAAATACCACAACTGTTAAGCAATTGCTGTTGGTTAAATCTTTATCAGGGAACCTCAGCTGACATTGTATTTTTACATCACAGTTAACATAATGCATATAACTCAGTACTAAAATCCCATCCCCCCTCTCAGCTTCTTTTTATGATGTTTTTGACTCAAACTACCCTGATCACCTAGTTCTTTCAAGATCGCACTGACCCTTTTGTTTTGTCTAACCAGATTCTAGAATCCCATATTATTCTGTAGGGAAAGTACCCCCTTTTATGGGAAAATATTTTTTAGAGGTAACAATTTTATGACTAGTATGGGTACAGACTGAAAAAAAACAAGGTGCTGAATGGTTAACATTTAACATTTTGTTGGATTTTATTTATTTATTTTTGAGCTCAGTTTTTTCTTTACAGTGGGCCCTCATGCATACAACTACAGGCCTATGATAGCATCTATGTGACTATTTTTTGCCATCTAGGTGTGCCATCAGCATGTGTCAGTTGTGTACATAACTGCACATGTCGTAGACTACTGGATACCACTGGTGGCAATCCTTCAGCATGGAATAAACACACCGCCATGAAAATAGGTATTATCTGTGGTCATCCAAGCCTAATTCCCCCAACAGCCACTTAGATGTTAGACCTGCTACAACCCAAGTCATCTGCACAACAGTCAAGTTTCCAACCTCTGTCTCATTACTTTTCATTTAAAGGTGATGCACAATACGAAGTTGTAGAATTTCTCACAAATATAAATGTAAATGTGCCCAGTACAAATGGTTTTGGTAAATGTTATGGAATTTTAGTCAAGTAATACAAAACTGCACTGATATTCATTACACAGCCCATCACCAACCCCACAAAAGGATCTTTTATTATAGGCGATGTACAAAAGTAAATGAAACAGAGGTCTTATTACTGCATAAAACTGATGACAATAAAATCAGTAGCTGCACATGACTTAAAAGTCCCTTACCCAAACTATTGGAAGGAGCTGGGCATGAACAAACTGTATTGCCATCTACTTACTGACACACACATATTTTTACAGATAGTGACACAGCAAAGACACTGCACAAATAAAAGTAACCTTATTGTAAACAATCAAGATAGCCATAAAAGCAAAGCTGTCCTATTTTCAGACCAACCTAAAATGTCTGATATAATACCACTCCCTCCTCAGTTATCCTGCTCAAATCAGCCTCTTTAAGCTCCTCTCCTAGCCAGTTGCAGATTAACCTAGAAGATAATCACTAACAGGTAATGTCAGATAACACAATGTGTAATGCTGGTAAAAGGCATGCCTCAAGGGCACAAGGGTCCACACACTAGTTCTTCTGCTGGTCAACATTCTAGCAAACTAAGTGGGTACCTGCTAAAAGAACATGACTTTGCTTAAGTATTATGTTATTTTTTTCAAATACTTTGCCTCCACAATCATAAACCCTCCCAGTCAATCAAACCATTCATTCTCCATTGTTGGGGCAGTGAAGGTCAACCAAGAGGGACCAATATTTAGTCAATATCAACTGTAGTTTTAAGGATTTTCTACTTATCCATACATTTCTCAAGAATGCCCGGGTTGAAAACCCAGAAAGGAAATGTAATGTGTTACAGGCACTGATTGCCCCTTACTTCCACAGGGGATGTTGCCAGCAAGCAGTTCTAGCCCCTCCTATCAAGCACAAGCATTTGGTATAATGTCAGTGACAGCCAATAACATACCATAATTCAGCTTGGCTTCATGTTGCAGAGGGAATGGAGCCCTTACTGTCACTGACCTTGCACCCAGGATACCCTTGTAAAGTTTAAATATGTAAACTTAAACAACTGTATAGGCTTCTGATTTCAGATATCTCAATTTTTTCTAGTCCAAATCTACACTGTTCCTAGCAAACAAAAGTCAGTGTCACCAAAACACTGCAACAGCTTGAAATCATTTTACGAATAAAAAGCTTTCTCGCACCTCTCTGTTTATTATCACATTATGATGGTTTTCATATACTCGAATATGCACATTAAAGTCTGCAAATTTTTAATAACTGTTCCCTTGCCACCTCACTACTGCAAAGCACTAACCCAACTCAAGCAGCTTGACTTATAAGACAAGCCACATTATGTAAAAGTGAGTACTACTTTTAGATTTTTATATAACATGCCAAACAGACAACTTACTCCATGCATACATTCTGCAGGACTTATAAAAGGGAGTATTTTGCTATTAAAATCATAAGCATTTATGCTGAAGCCAACATTTAATGCAACATGACTAGCTCATTCCAATACTAAAGAAACATGCCTGCATTACTATTCAAAAAGAATAGACATAATCCAAAAAATTAAGTTACAGATTTAAGTACGCCTTCAGCCATGCCCTATGATATACAACCATCCCACTGCTTAAATCAATTCTATTTCTGCCTCCCATTTTTTTTTTATTATATAGAACCTCCCATCTTCCTTGTCAACTAAGCCAAATGCATTTTGTAAGGCTTCTATCTTGTTTATTTGTAATATCTTATTGTAAGCATCTGAATAATCCTTGGCCAAATTTCCCCTAGAAAGAATGAATACCATGTTGAGGCTTCCCTGAAACTAGACTATGGCCTAGTTGAACTAAGTCAATCAACAAAACTCAAAAAATATAAAATAAATGAGAAAAAAGTAGAAAATATATTTGTTGGAGTGCAGGAGTACAGCCTCCTGCAAAACACTTTTCCAGTGATTACTTCTGCTGTACTGCCACAGTAGACAATTGATCAGATCACTGGACTTCAGAAGTCTAGTCTCAGTAATTCTAAATAGTCCCCAAAGCATGCAATTGCAAACTACTCTGCACTACTTATGCAAAGCTTTTTTCATCAGAGCTAGCACTAAAAAGGTTGGAATTATGCAAATAGGTAAATGTAGTAGAAATTCTCAAAGTCGAGGTACACGTGGCATTCAACTACAATTCATACGTTTAACTTATTTCTTTACCAGGTATACCCAACTGTTGCTTTTCAAGGGGTGACCTGAGAACACTAAATTAAGTGACTTCCTCAGTGTCATAGAGTATGTAATGCACACAGATTGAGGGGAACCAAACTCTGGGTTACAGGACAATGACTGCTAGTACCTTATTGCCTTAATCTGCTGAAACAGAATGTCAGAACCAATGTCAATTTACAGTATAATTAAGCTTCCGGTCACTTTGCTGCATTACTATTTTTTTGCAGCTCTATTCTAGGACTTAAATGAATATACTGCCAGCCTAGATGTACTGGTGAGCAGAAGGCAGCTGCAGCGTTAATTTTTATGGCTCCCAAAATACATTAGATCATGTTTTATATGAAACATAGCAATGTACAAGTCCGGAGTATCTTAACAGTCTTGTATGCAGTATGTTTTTTTTTTGCCTGATCACAACCTGTACTGTTGGGTAGCTTCACTGTGACTCCTCCCTTAATAATAAGGCTATATATGTGGCTGGCACTTTTACTTTTTAATTCCAAACAGCTGCTACAGACATTCACACATAATATGAAACTTTCCACACAAATATAACAGACTGCAGAAGCTTACAGTTCTCTACTCCATCCTGCTGTCTATAGAGACAACATGCTGAAATATAATCAGTCTGCCTCTTTCAATCCAGTAGGTTTGTTGTACACCAAGACATGTATGGCAGCCCCTGACAAGGGTTATAGGCTGGTTCTGGAAGGCAGATTATTAAATGTTGAAAGTGAACTAGGAGTGCAGGGTGACTGGCATAGTCATTGGAGTGACTCTGGTCTTACTAAAGTCACTCAAAGCCAGATTTAACATTTTATAGTGGCTGAGTGGTACCTAACCTAAAATATGTGTATCCTTGCTTAAGAGATCTAAGTGCACACAAGATAAATTACTTTTTATGTGATTATTTTGCTGATTTCATGTGAGGAGGGAATTTTTGTATCAGGTAGGAAACAAGTCATCTCATTACTGCACATAACTGGCTAGATAAACTGACATGTGGAATGGAAATCACTTTTAAACATAATGCAGCTTGATGGTTAGAGGGGATTTATCTACTCCTACAGGTTTTAACTGTACTTTTCTGGCACTAATGCAATAAAGAAATATAAAGCAATCCTATTATGCAAGTTATGAAGGTACTTCTTGCAATAATACAAACTAATTTCAGACAATGGAATCTGGCCCAGAGTTTATTACTTCAGTCAATAATACAGCTGGCATGTTGGGGATGAGAGTTAGAATGTACATCACCTAAGGTATGTATGACTTATTTGTAATGAAAAAAGGTGACATTTTTCCAATACTTGTTTGGGGCAGGTAGTCATAGTCATTCTGACATGCACTTTATGTAATTTTTCAGCACATATTTAAACCTAAAAGATTTATTTAATGCAATCTTGTCTAGTGTCATTGCTGAACCATTCCATCTAGTATACATTCTGTTACTGGTTCTGATTCACTTTAATCAGTCATCCTTGATTTTTGTCCTTATAGCAATGATTACCCCATTGATTTGAATCTTTAAAAGTACAACATTACTTTCAAGCTCCAGACACAATTAAAGCTCTCTCATATAGATTAACATTATGAAAATACTACATATAGGACTGAATGGGGATCTACAGCAGTAGCATAGTCAGTTGTAATAAAAACAGTTTAACTACTTCTGGAAATGTGAGAATAAATGAAATCATAGATATTTTATACAGTGCGAGCATGCCCTACCTTCACCATTCCTCAGAATGGATCAGAGATATCTGTCTGAATGTGTGCGCATCTCTCAAATGTCATTGTGTTCTGAAAGATGTCTCCCATTTCGCTTTTATCCAACTCCTTAACAGCACAGTTAATACATTCATTGCACAAATAAAATATTACAATGTGTTCTCTGTGCTTAAAGGATGGCATATTTAACACCATATAACTAAAATCAATCCGTATATGTTCCTGAGAACAAATCCCTTCTCACACCCTATTAAAGAACTTCGGTACCAAGCATGCGCAATGATACTGCTTAGCATGTCCCATCTGACTGCCATTTATTTCTGGTGGCCTGAAGGTGACAGAGGAAGACTGATTCACAGACATCTTTCAAAAAGTGGCAGAATGAAATGGAATTCTTCAGGTTTAAATATAGATAGGAATTACATTTCTACTGAGATGCACATAACTAAACTCTTTAATAATTCTTCATGGAAATGCCAATAATACTGTTATGTTATCTTACAAACAATGAGCATACATTACTGGTATTAATTAAGAAAAGTAACTGCTTTGGTAAACTAACAAAAGTAAATAACAGAAAAATGTGTTGTGGAAACCTTCAACACTGCATACAATCCTGCTGTTGGTTGAGTGGTAGCAAATACATATTGTGCATCTGTTACCCTTTGCTCTCTGGAATTTCTGAATTATATCCACTGACTTTCTCTGAATGTGCTTCATAAATAGGTCACTTCTCTCACATATGGCAGTACTTTAGGAAAACTACATGTACTTTATTTTACTTATCTTTTGCTGCCCAGATTAGACTCACTAGGCCAGTGGCCTCTCTTCAGTGGAGACTCAAGGTAGTATTCACACTGACCAGTGAAAATGTGTCCAGGCAATAGGGAAAGTTTCTTTACACTTTTTGCTTTGGGGATTTCCACAACAAGCCATGGAGTGGCCACAAAAAGGAGTGGGAAGACATGGAGGCTACTGAGGTGTCACTAAAGCAGGATTTATTATAGTATGACTTTGGTTGGTACAACTTTAGCAGATAATGGAGTATCATCAAAAAACAGGAAGAAATGCTTGTTCGGTATATACTTTTCCGAGGTACAGGCAAACGTGGGAGGACTATGGCTCACCAAGTTCGCAGACAACTGCAAACTGGGCGCCATAATCAACTCTCCAGCTGACACAAACATCCTTCAAAAAGGTCTCACAGAGACAGATAACTGGTGCCTGCGCCATGGTTTAAAGCTAAATGCCAAAAAATGTATAGTCATACCCTTTGGCAAAAACAATGTGCCCACAAATTACCACATAGGCGGAAACCCATTAAGTACAGAGAAAGTTATTAGGGACCTGGGGACCCAAGTTGATAGCAATCTCTCCTTTGAAAACCACATTGCCAAAGTGGTTAGAAAGACCTTCTACATAGCCCACCTCATCACGAAGGGTTTCACATCTAGATCAAGAGAGGTAATCGTGCCCCTTTATTCATCCCTCATCAGGCCCATCATAGAATACAATGCCCCTTTTGGGATGTACCTTACCCGACACCTGCAGCAATTAGAAAGACCCCAAAAGTATCTCACTAAGAGGATCTAGGGTCTCAAACAGATGCCATATACTGCTCGGTTAAAAAAACTCCAGCTCTACTCAGTTGCATACCGCCTACTTCGAGGCGATCTATGCCTGACATACAAAGCTATGTCAAATCCAGAATTAATGGACATGCTCCACCTCAGTAAATCTAAATCCCTTAGAGCCACACGCTCGAGGGACTTGAACCTCAGCACAGAAATAAATAGAACTTGCTGGAGGGACAGGTTCATAACCCAGAGGCTCCCTTCGCTCTGGAATAGAATTCCAGTTCATGTGAGGCAGAGCACCTCACTGAATCTCTTCAAGAAGAATCTCGATAAGTGGATGGGGGATCGTAGGTTTGTCCCAGGGATTACTCCCGTGTCACTACTAGACAGAGGCACAGTAAACTAAACCTTAAAAAGGGCACAGTATACTCAAATCAAGGGGTGGCGTAAGCCATACAGAATCGGGCTAGGCTTATAATTGCCCCAGGGCAGATAGCCTAGTATGAACCTATGAACCTATAAGCAAGCCTTTGGATAGAAAAGTCGCTTCTTGGAGTCAGATTATGGAGAACTATTATCTGGTTGTCAAGGAAATTTAAAAAAAAGGCGAACGTTCAACCAATGAGCAAACATTCTGTTTCAGTGCTGGAAAAAACAGTGAAAAAGGAAGGAGTTCAGGCTTCTATTGGAACTAATACTATTTCTTATGAACAGATTGCAAAAGGGGGAAAAAATAAGACATGACTTTTGTTACAGTGACAAATTACCAGTGGTGAAAATTTCTTAAAAAATGAAGCAGGCAATGATACGTGGGACAATTTAGAGGTGTTCATAGATGGTGTTCATAGATGTTTCATTTTCAGATGTATGTGCCTCTATCCATGTGGGTAAGGCAATTATTGTGATATAACTTTTCAGTCTGTTAAAGCTGAACAGCAATTTCTAATTTTGTGTGATTTAAAACAATTATGTTCTCCTTAGACATACCATTACACTAGTGAATTGAATACAACTACAAAATGTCACATTATGATGCAGTTTCAAACTACAGACACAAAGTGACATTATAAAACATTACTTCAATATACATTACCAGCATGTTCATGAAATTAAAAAAATATATATGATAGGAAATATGGGTAATTTAAAAAAAAAATTATGGGAAATTGAATTATTCACCAAGTATTGTTAATGGAAATAGGGCATAAGTGATATACAAAGGAGAACCAAAAACTTTTTTTGTGGCGGTGGCTGTTCTTCTTTCGGCTTTTCCCAGTTAAGGGTCGCCACAGCGGAACTCCAGTCCGCTAATGATTGGCAGTAGATTTTCATGGTGCCAAGGTGCCAGCTCGACACCCAACCTTCAACGAAGGCACACCCATTCACGCATGTCTTTCGAACGCCACTCGACCATGGGGAGGACATGCAGACTCCACAAAGAAGATGCTCCAGCCGAGAATCAAACGGGAGAACCTCTTGCTGTGAGGCAACAACACTACCGCTGCTTCCGATTTATGCAGCTATAACCAACTTGAATTAGATTCTCAATGGCAAATGTTACATATTGTATTGTGCTGTGTAGAATTATAGTACATTAATTTGGTGCCCAGGCCGACATTTTGTGACACATTCCTCACTCTAGACCAATACCGGCCAAAACACAGCCCCAATCTAGCCATACCTGCAATATCCTCAGCCCAATGCCAGTGACAGCCAACTGATAAATCCTTTGTGAAATACAGAAATAACGAGTTGCCATGTATTGCTACAGATCAGGTTCTGAGGAATGTATTTACAGCTTTTAAATTTTATAACTGCATTTGCATAATAAAATAATGGGCTGTCAAGAAAGTGTGGTTGCTATCTCATTTAAATAAATATTGTGCCAGTGAGACTACATCTGAGACAATCCTACTTAGTACCATTAAATCAAATGAAAAACAACAATGATTTTGCAGTCATAAACTGTCTGCTGCCAATGTGCTTTGATTAAGGATTTACACTTCCAACAACTAATACCTTCCTTTTTGTTTATAATTTCAATTCTGGGTAGAAATCCCAAGTAGAATAATCCCCAAAATAAAGACATTGTAGTTTCTTGATCATATTAAAATAAGGTTTTATCTGTTGTGAAAGCTGTGCTACTCACTGGAGGCCATAATTCTAATAGTTATTTTGGAAACAAAAATTATAGTTGTTAAATTTTATAAGTTGGATAAATATAATCTCCCTATCTCACCACTCGCTATGAGATTACTTAGAAAATTAATAACGGGTGGATATTGTTTTTAATTATATACGACATTAAGTAAACTGCAAAAGTTAAATATTGTGTATTGATTTATACTATAAGCCTGTTTTCCATATTGAACATAAATTTACCTATTAAATAGTCTGTGTTAAGCACTTCAGTTTCTCTGAATGCCTGAGTCCTAAAAATCTAATTCCTATTTTTTAAGCTCAACATTTTTTAAAAGTTAAGAATGTCTAAACATACTGATGTAAATGCTATATAGAATAATGTGGGGAAATGGAATTTTTAAGACTTAAATAAAGAGACATTTCTCATAATAGGATACAGTTAAAGAAGGTTTTAGGGCGAAAACCGCATCATTTCCTTGTAAAGATACTGCAAATTTTGAAGAGTTTTTAAGTAAAGAACCACCGAGAAACAACTCGTTCTGTCTTTTGTCCTTTTTATGTGAAGAATTAAAGGCAGAGGCATGTCGTGCAAAATTGTTATTGTACAGCAGAATGTAAGCAAACAAAACATCTCAGGTACTATTTGGAAAATTACTAAGTGTGGCTGTTACAGCAAATGTGGATGTATTAATAACACAACTAATATCTGTACCACAATATAAAAGGACAATTGGTTTTGTAGGACATTATAATTGTAGCTACTTTGAAAGTTTTAATGTGGGGAAGACAGAATGCCCACTCAGACAAAGATTCTATGAGTACAACTGCAAAAGTAAAACTAAAGATTCAACCAAAGCCTTTCATAAACATACACAACAATGTACCATTTTCAAAAAGTTCATATTTTTCATATTGGAACAAGTTTATTATTCAGCACAAGGTGGAAACTGGGAAAATATGACTGACTACAGGGAGTTGCTCTGGAAATAATACACATTTAATACAGAATTATGATACAAGGAAATGCTCACAGTATGGAACGTTGGAATAAACCAGCATAAATGGTGAAACATTTTGTAGGAAATGCTTAAGACTTTTTTTTTATTTATGCTTGGTTGCCCTCAGTTTCAAGAATTTGGACAAGAAGCTTCCACCTATGAAGATTTGACTACAGTGAAACAAAGTGATAAAATACTACTGAGGTAAAAATGTTAGCAAGTAGTTGTGAGGCATGGGAAAATACAACAAACTAATATTGGTTCAGCTGATGGAGAGAGGAAAAACGGATACAGCATTAAGTTATGGGCTGGAATCAGATGTTAGTGAAATGAATAAAGAAATTTCAAGTATGACAGGTAAGAGGGGGTTGAAAAAGAAATACAAGACAGAGATCTGGGAGAAATGGTAAGAAAGGGAGTGGATTTAACTGTTTGCTGAATGTTAATAGTACTGCAGTGCATGGAGTGTGATGATTACATTTTGATATCTGAAAAACAGACAATTCAGTTAAGTTGGAGCTTTAGAGTTTTGGAAAAGATTTATGTTGTGGAATGGCTGCTTTATACAAATCTAAGTTTTGTTTTTGTTTTTTTTTTTTTTTTTAATTGTTGTTATAGAAATACCTGGGACATTGCTAGTGTATTATTTCAGAATGCAGATAGGGCTTCTTAGAGTTTTATGTATATATGCACCTACTGGAATGAAAGCAATAGAAGACTTATTTGACTTATTCAAAGTTTATGTGACAGTAAATTTAAGAATTTTAAAGGGGGATTTGAATTGTCATTTGAAAAAAAACTGAAATGTAAAATGAATACAGATGAAAAACTATTTTTAGAAGTACTAAACTGTATGAGCCTTAAGTTAGTACCAACCATTGAGACTACATATAAAAGAAGTTTACTAAAAGAGATGGTGTTTTTGCGTATTTAATTTTTTTGAAGTTGAATTATAAGAAGCTTGAACTTCAGATAACTGACCACATTACTATTTTCATTGAAAGCAGAACATGTACATAATATATCAAGGGAAAGGGCACTAAAATTAAATGACTGGGTTTTTGAAACATATGAATGGAAAAAAAGAAAGCCAAACCTTATGGCATCATCATATTTTTATAGCTAAAATATCTGGACACAATTGTGGGTTTAATATAAAACAAGCTATAAAAGATATGTTGTCAACTTGAAACATATTTATGAAATAATAAAGACTGAATAGAAAAATGCCTTGTGACAATATGAAAGTATAATAGGCAGTAAAGCCTTAGATGATAATTTACAGGCGGAAAGAAATATTATTTACTTGATAAAAGAGTGGAAATGTATATGTAGAGATACGTTACTCAATGAGCAAAGAAGGAAATGTCACCTTTTCTTGGTAGAATAGTGAAACAGGACAATTATTACATAAAGGGAGTTAAAAAAAAGTAATACTAGCAATGTAGCTCATACTCAGAATAAGGAAAACAATTGAAGATAGTGTTACCTCAATGTTTGTTACTTTCCCTGCCCAGAATAAAGATGAAATGTAAAGAGATTATTAGAAGACAGTGAAGTTTTGGACAGAGATATAAACCTTAGAAAAACTTAAGATACTGCCTAAGGTACCTGGAGATGTATCCCCTGGCCCAGATAACATTCTTTATACTTTTTTATAAAAGTACGACACAACAAAAATGAATATTCATAAAAAGTTCACAATCAGTGATTATATGAAGATATACAAAAGGGGGGATACAGAAGATATTGCTAATCGGAGACTACCAACTTTAAATAGTACAGATAATACATTTTGTAAGATATTAAAATAAAGATCAAGTACTTTAAACCTGCTTTCAGTATGGAATTTTTGACGCTTGGTAGATGACTTTTTTTTTTAAATAAAGTTATGTTCTGACCATAACATTCCATCTGTGTCGTCGATCTTCATTCATTCATGACAGATGGGTTTTGGTTCCATACTCGGAACTGACTCGGCTGATATAACAAGTTCGCTCCAGCCAGAAACTCTGGAGCTAAGGTTACCCATAGTGCCCCTCTTCTCATCTCCTCAGAACGAGTTTTCTCATAAGAATAAGAAAGCAGAGGCTTTGTCTGAGCAAATGCCCTATCACGCAACCAGGACCAAACCTGAACCTCCAGGAGCATTTGGAGGGGGGTAGGGGAGTGGGATGTCATGAATGAATGAAGATCGACAACACAGATGGAAAGTTATGTTAAGAACATAACTTCTTTATCTGATGCTGTCAATCTTCATTCATTCATGACAGAAGGGACAGAGTTCTTAGCTATGTTATGTCCTGAGAGGCCCTATGGAAGGATATTCCAGAGCACCATTGAGCCAAAGGATGCCCCCCTCCCCCGGAGACCATGTCCAATTTGTAATGAGTGATAAAGGTATGAGGGGTAGACCAAGTAGCTGCTGCACAAATGTCATCCATAGAAGCTCTCGAATGAAAGGCTATGGAAGTGGCAATTGATCTGGTTGAATGCGCCTTGACTTTAGTTGCTAAACACATTTTATTTTGTTGATAGACAAACGAAAATGCAGTCTCTCAACCATGTCACCAAAGTGACTTTAGAAACTGATTTACCTAACTTGGTTCCTGAAAAGGACAGGAGCAACTGGTCTGAATCCTGGAATGATTTAGTCCTGTCTAAATAAAAATGCAATTGTCTATGTACATCCAATAAATTCAGACAGTATTCTCATTTGTTAGAGAAATTTAGGAAAAAAACTGGCAGGTCAATGGATTGATTAATACTGAAATCTGGTACATCTTTGGGTAGAAAGGATGGGTTAGTCCAAAGAGTTACTCTCTTTGTGAAAAACTGTGTAAGGGCATTTCACACACAAGGCCTGTAATTCTGATATTTTCCTGGTCAAAGTGATGGCTACCAGGAATGAAGTCTTCCAAGAAAAAAAAAATATTTTACAAGTGGCAGCTGGGTCAAAGGTCAATGTTTTTAGGACTAGTGTCAAATTCCAAGTTTCAGTGGTTTTAAATGCATGACTCCTTTTAAGAAGGTTTTGCAGAGACGGTGAGATATTCAAGACAAATCTTCAAAACCATTACGGAAATTTGAGATAGCTGCTAAATGGACTCTAATAGTAGAAGCTGAGGCTACTGAATGGAGTAAGGTCGATAAGTACTCTAGCACTGTATTAATCGGAGCTGAAAAGATAAAGTCCTTTTCCTCGAGATCACAATAAAAATCTGTTTCACTTACTGTAATACATTTTCCTGGTGGACAATTTATGGGAAGCCAGAAGTATTTTTTGTACAGAAGATAGATTATTTTGCCTAGCAATTTCTGGAAGTGGAGGTACCAAGCTGTCGGCTTGAGGCTCGATAGGTTTGGATGGAACAACCGCTGTGGATGTGACAGTAATCTTGGAGTCGGGTCCAGAGTCCATGGGCAGTGAACAAGGTGAGGCCAAAGGAAGGGAAACAAGACTTGGCAGGGCCAATAGAGAGCAATGAGGATTACTTTGTTTCTCAACTGATGTTCTTTTTTTAGAAATAGTGGAATCAGAGGAAAGACAGGGAAGGCATAAAGCAGTCCCCAGGGGCCAATAGTGTACAAGAGTATCCCTCGGGTAGTCCTCCTGAGGGGGGGGGGGTTAGGACAAAGTAGATGCTTCATTTGTGGTTGATAGGAGATGCAAATAGATCACTGCAAGGCTGACCCCAGTGACGAAAAACTCAAGATGCTGCCTTGGGATTTTAGAGACCACTCATGAGGCAGGAGAATGCACTTGCTATGTCTGTCCGCAATCATGCTGGACGTCCTGGGAATGTGTGCTGCTATCACCTACTGCCATACCCTCCTGGCTTCTTGACATAATGGGTAGGATCTGCCACCCCCAATTTGTTGATATAGCAGACAACTGACATGTTGTCCGAATGGACAGCAATTATGGGAGGGCAGATTGGAATGCTTGTAACGTTAGAAGCACCACCTCAGTTCTAGGATGTTGATATGCAAATTGGTCTCTAAGGGGGACCAAGTGCCTTAGACTGTCTTTCCCTGAAATTGCCCCCCCCCCCCATCCCATCAGGGATGCATCCATGGTGACGATGGCCTAGGGCTGAGGGGGTGAGAAGGGACAACTTCAAAACTTATTTTCTGACTTCATCCACCAATTCAGATCCTGCTTGCAATGGTTTGCTATGTGGACATGGTGGGTCATAGGATGTGTTAATAGGGACCACTGTGATGCTAGGAGCTATTGTAGTAGCCTCATATGGAGTCTTGCTAGGGAAACTATGGTGATTGTTGCTGCCACTGACCCTAGCAGTTGAAGAATTAAATGAACCGAGACTTTGTCCTGAGAGTATCAACCAGAACTGAGATATTAGCCTCTGCAGTCTGTGATGAGGACGTGACAAGACAGGACCTTGTGTCAAATGTTGCTCCTTTGAATTCTAGGCCTTGAGTAGGTTCTAGTTTTGACTTGTCTTTCTTTACTGAGATACCGAGAGCTGTGCCAGCTGTAGGGTGTAGTGCAAGGCGAGATGTAGTAGATGCTTGGTGGAGGCAGTAAGGAGCCAATCATCTAAATATGGAAACACCCGAAATCCTTGCAGTCTCCCGTGAGCTGTTACTACTGCCATACATTTGGTAAACACTCTGGGAGCTGTGAAGAGACCAAAGGTCAGCACTCAGAATTGGTAATGATTGGTTCCCAACCAGAAGCAGAGATATCTCCTGGAGAGTTTGTCCATTTTTATATGGTAATATGCATCCTGGAGATCTATCGAGCACATCCAATCGTCTTTTTCCAAAAATGGAAGTCTAGACTGAACTATGACCATCTGGAATTTGGCCTGTTTGATGATTTTTTTTTAGGATGCTGAGGTCTAAAACTGGCCTCTAGTCACCCATCTTTTTTGGCAGCAAAAAGAACCTAGAGTAAAATCTGAATTCCATTTGGTCTGGTGGGAATGTTTGGATGACACTTTTTTTGAACAGCTTTTGAATTGCTTGTGCTGCTGCATCCCTCTGACTAGGTCAAATGCCAGGGATTCTCCTTTCCAGCTTCGGGTAAAGATCAAAGGGAATGTGGTAACCTCTGGTAATCATCTGCACACAGGAATCTGATGTTACTGTATGCCAGGCTAAGTGGTGCAGAGAGAATCATCCCCAGACTGCTTCCAGAGGTAAGCAATTGGGTCACTCTTCAGGAGTGCTAGTAGGACTGCCCGGAAAAGGAATTTCTGGAACCCTGGTTATGTGGGCCCCCTTTGCCATGGGGGGGGTATTTTCCCTGCGAGTCCCCCCCCCCATCTGCCTCCAAGGGGGGAAGGTCGCCACATTTCCCGAAATGGCCCTTGGGATTTTATGAACCACATATTTTCACTTCTTTGATTCCTGTTGTAGGATTGTTGGGGAGTGGAAAAATGTACACCCACAGCAGACAGGGTCTTGCCATCCTTTTCACACCTGGCTAACATGTCTAACTTCCGGACCAAATAGAGAGGAAATGTCAGTGGGAATGCTGACGAATGAAGACTTAAAGGGGTCCACAAAGTCACATAAGCACATCCAGGCATGACATCTCAAAACAACGCCTGAACCTGCTGCTCTGGCCATCCCTTTGGTTGTATGTGCAATCAACCACATGGATGAATTAGATATTGACTCCAGGGCGGCAAGCTGGGAGGCAACTTTGTCATGTACCTCATCAGACACTACTCCTGCTAGGGTCCCTGAAAGTTATGTGATCAGGTCCCTTTGAAGACGGGTAAAGTGTGCCACATAATTCAACAACAGTATGGCAAAGGTAGTTGAAGCAAAAACCCGGTTCCTTAATCTGTCCAGTGTCAGAGACTCTGTTTGAAAGATGGACAGCAGGACTCTCTTCTGCAAGTTCTTTCTTTATGGCCACCACCATAACCATAGCATCTACTACCAAGCCTTTGGACAAGTGTGTGTGTGTGTGTGTGTGTGGGGGGGGGGTGATCCCTTCTGTCTAGTCTCCGGGGGATTGGCTCAACAGTGTCAGGAGTCTTCTGAGCGCACTGCACAATTAACTTGACCAACTCATCTGCAGGAAAGGGCACCCAGGAAGTAGAGGATTGGGCACGGAAAGCTTGCAGGATTACAGATTCCTCCAAGGAATGGTTGGTGGACTTCCAGTTACCCCTCTTTTTCAATACCTCTAGTATGTCTCCAAAGGAGAAATCTTCAGGAGGCGACCACTGGGACACTTCCCCGTCATCGTAACCTGTATATTCTGTGAGAGATTCATCATGTGAATCAATGTGCTTCTTGCATGATCTCTTATGGGTTGGCTCATCAGGGGGAATGTCTGAAGAGGACTAAGAAGAGAGGGTACCCTGCGGTAGGGTATCTTGCTGCTCCCGTGCCCATTGCTCCACTGTACTGGACCTTTGTCAACTGAGATCCAGAGGACATATATATATATATATATATATATATATATACACACACACACACACACATGCATATAGATATATATGTATACACATTCCAGCACTGAAGGAGCCAACTGTGATAGCCTGCTGAGGCGAGTGCCCTCTCCTCATAACCTGGAAGGCAGGCTCACCTGAAGAGGGATGGGAGCACTGAACCAAGAAAGACAACCTTGGAATTGGGGTCACACCCCATTTCAAGCCCACCTCCAGGGAAGGAGCCGTGAGAGGACTCGCAGCTACCAAAGCAACTGGAACCATAGACTGCGCCATAGAAAAAAAGGTGCCGTACTAGGGACCATAGTGCTGACAGACCAGTCACAGCCCTGTGGGTGGGTCAGCTCCAACTGAGCCATGGTCCACAGGGTCTGTTCCGGTACCACAGTAAGCTCCGCCAGTGGAACTGAAGAAGGTGGCACTGAGAGGGACATTGGTATTGAGGGCTCCAAGACCTGTTTGGTTGGAATATAGGTTGCAATCTGTGGAGAAAAACCCTTGGCTCTGAATGGCAGTGAGGTCCTGGATGGAGTTGGGATGCCTCAGGCCACTAGGAGCTGGTCCACAAGTCTCATTATATTAAGCTCAAAAAGGCTCCTGGTGAAAGAGTGGACATCCTGATGGAGATTCTGCCTGGTCAAGAAATAGACTAAGATATTGTCCAACAAAGGAATCAATAGACGGGGAGTATTGGGTCCTGGCTAGTGTCTCGACCTTCGGCACAGAGTTCGAATGACCTGAAAGTTATGATGGGGGGGGGGGTGACCAATTTTAAGGGAGAAACTATTGTTGGTGCCGAGAGGGTCTTTGGTACCGTGGAAGGGGTCGGTACCAAGGCAAATCTTGCAGTGAGTTCCATAGTCAAAGATGACATCTTGGAGTGGATTTTAGGCTCCAGTGCCAAGATAGTTGTCAGTGTCAGTTTGGCAAGTTTAGTCTTAGGTTCAGTATGAACCTGTGTCTTAGAAGTTTTTGGTTCTTGTGGCTGAGATGACACTGGAACCAAAGGACTACTTTTCTTGGTCGCTTTCTTAGGTGTCGATACCACAGAATCAGATAAAGTCTCCGAGAAAGGGTTTTTTAGCAGACCCTTTAAAATTAGCTTATTTTTATGCTCTGCTAAGGTGTGGGCAACTAAAGCCCTTACAGAGCTCACACGGAGGTCGGACTTGGAAGTGTGATACTCCTAAGTAGTATACGCAGGAGAGATGCCCATCGGAATTTAGCATCTTCCTGCCACTTTTGTCACATTGTTTAAGACCAGTGGCACCTTTTTTGTCAGCCATTGTCAACAAATACTAAGGTAACAGCAATAAGAGCAACAAACAAATACTATGGTAATAGCAATTTGAAGAACAGTAAGAAATCCTGTCAAGACACACACAGTAAGAAAAGTATTTTTTTTTTTTTAATATTACCAACAATGGTAGTAAAGGTATACCCAAGAGGGTAAAAGAAAGGAAGGAAAAATACCACTGATGGTATTAAGATTACCAAGAGGTAAGGGAGGGGCATGTACCAGCAATGGTATGAAGAAATATCAACAAGGTAAGTAGAAGAAAGCGCTCACACAGTAAGGGGATTATGTAACTATAAAAATGACTAACAATGCAGAGATTTTAGAGATAAAATAGAAGCAAAATATTTGAAAGATTTGAAAAAAATGCAGCACTTAGCTTGAGAGCAGGCCTGACACGTCTTGAAACTCTACACAGCAAATGAGATCTAGGGAGTTGAGGAGAGGGGTACTATGGGTAGCCTTACCTCGAGAGTTTCTGGCTGGTGCAAGCTTGATATATCAGCAGTCAGTTCTGAGAATGGAACCAAAACCCATCTGTCATGAATGAATGAAGACTGACATCATTAGATGATATGTTGCTCCTTTCAAGAAAAAAAGATGGTATTAATATGAAAAATAATGAGGAAATATTATTAGAATGAGATGTACAAACAAAAAACTTTTGATACAGTAGCTCATAACAATGAATGGGATGTTTTAGAATGTTATGGTATTAATATCAAGATTAGAAAGAAAAAAAAAAACAATATTTACATGTATACTTGCCTTAGACTATTTGTAAATAGATAATATTGTAGGCATATACAACTCAATGAAGAATGAAACAACAATACCCCTTTAGTGTTTTATTATTTGGTTTTGTAAGGCTGTCATTAAAGAAGAATGTAAGTAAAGGGTGCTGGGGTAGTTTCTCCTGGGGTACCTCTAACTTTATGCTCATCTTATGCAGAGAGTTTGAATATTTTATTTTATTTAGTGTATTGGTCAAAAACAGTCTACAAAGAACTTGAATATAAATTGAATATAGTAGGTTTATATCTAAGCTGCAAAACTTTACAGGATATGGTCATGTAATTGAGTTGAAGGATATACAATTTGTGAGGGATAAGATAACTGTATTAGGAATAACATTTGGAAATGAGATGGACTTCCATTCTCTTTTGCAGAAGTATATGGGTAGTAGTATAAAAATGGTCAGTACTGAAAATGTATTTTTAAAATACAGGTACGCTGCATTCATTGATACTTGGAAAGTTAGGACATGTGTATAATGTTTTTTCCATTTCCAAAAGGGAAAAAAGGAGGATTGTTTAAGTGTTTTTTGAATATTTGTGGGGTTCTGACTTTAATCCAATTAAGAAAATCAGTTTACTGTAAACAACGGGATGGAGGTTTGAGGGTGATTAACACTGTTGTGTATTTCTCTTCTTTAAATCTACACAGAGTACTAGGGAAATTGCAAGTTAGACAACAGATTCCCCACTTATGCTGTTTTATCCCCTTCACCTCACAAAACAGCAGTTATGCTTATCACCACCACAAAAAAAAAAAAAATATATATATATATATATATATATATATATATATATATAGTATTGTGCTAGCAAGTACAGCATTCTACTCACATCAGGAACCTGTCGCCCATCAGTGTCTTAACTCATTAACACGTGTTGTTTTGAATGTCACAAGTCTAGCAGCCTACACACCTTACATTCCAGAGCATTTTCTGAAATATAAGCTTAAGAAACATAAGATAAAAAATTTTAATATTTTGTGAACAATAAAGCTATTAAAACTGTAGCAACAGCAATGTTATCAGTAAGACACATCTTTACAGTGATAACAGTCAGTGCAATCATAATCTTTTCCATAAATAAAATATAATGCACACAAACCCAAACTTGTATTTTTGTAAACGCTCACAAACTTACATATCTTGAAAACTAAAACCTAGACATATTGTTTAACCAGGCAAATGTTCACATGAGGAGAAGTTACTCTATAAGTGCATCTTTACTGAGATATTTACAAAAATATGAAAACAAATGCTTAATTGTATAAGTAGCAAAACAAATAATACTGGATATTTCCCAAGATGTGCAACTTGCAGTGCAAATATCAAAGTTTTCTTCAACATCTAAAGTTTCACTTAATGTCATGCAACAGTCTAAGTTACTCGGTTTTTGAAGTATTAAATGTATATAGAAATACAGCTTATTTTCATAATTAGTAGCAAATAACTGGCAATATTTCCAGTATAGCATGATACAGTCCAGCACTGGCAGTGAATTATCCTGTCGCCCACATTGGTGTGTCACCCCATATATCTCAATAAAATGTAGGGGTTTCAGTTATGAAGCTATGACCATAAATCTGAAAATATAAATAAGTGGCAAAGATTAATTTCCCCACTCCTGGACATCATAAAAGCCATCATAGCCTAAAAATCTTAGTGTCACTTTGTTGAACACTCCTCCAGGGATAGATAGGCTGCTCTAAGTTCCCCACTGCCACTGTTGAACAAAGAAGCCTCCCTTTATCCAAGAAAGGAAATGGGCAACACAGGAACTTTCCAAAAGTCCAGAATACAGCAAAGCCTGTATTTGGACTACTCTAGGTCAGGAAAGACGGGGAAACAAGGATAATTTTTTTGTTTTTTTTCTTTTTTGCAACAAACAGCAGGAAAATGCAATAAATATGTAACACAGGCTAGCGCACTTGAGTGTGTAGCCTCAACAGGTAATTGCAACAAACAGGACAAACTTTAAATTACAAGCGCTAAAGCTGGCTTTAAAGCAGGGGGTTAGAAAGAGATAGGAAATGGCCCAAAACGGCCAATAAGCTACAAGTCACTGGGCTGGAACCACTCCTCAAGGGACAGATAGGCTGCTCAGAGCTCCCCACTCTCACTGGTGAACAAAAAAGCTTCCTCCTATCCAAATAAGGATATGGGCAACACAGGAACTATGACACAGCCCAGAGCTCAGCAATACCTGAAGACTGGACTATTCTAGTTCAGTAAAGGTGGGAAACAGAGAAGTCTATATATACAGAAAAGCAGATAAAACACGCAAACACTTCAGATGCAGTGCAACCTAGAGCACTTGAGTTGTTGCAATATTAAGACAATTACAGTTATAATAAATGCTCTGAAATATACTCTATATTTCCAAAATGTTTGAGAAGCACAGTCAGAACACAAGGAGATTCAGGTAAAAAAAAAAAATTTTTTTTTTTTTTTTGAAAGGAAAAAAGGAGAAACAGAAGGCGTTATCCAATGTTCTCTCTGTATTACGTAGAATGAGCTAATGACACTAGACTGGGAGGAGTGTCACAGATCACAGAACGGGCGACTGCAAAGCCACCAAATATAACAGCAAGACACCAACTGGGAGGAGGGGTGGGGACAAAAACAACAGCCTACAGACAGTAAGCACTAGAGAAAGCCACAAATGAAAGTTTTTAAACAGATAAATATTTGTAAAGATACAGAATGCTTTTAACTGCAAACAAATCAGTTACTTGTGCAGATTAGTTAATAGCAATAAAATACACTCAAAGACTAAAACGCAGGCAATAAAAGTGCTATATATTAATTGTTAGAAACAATAATCTGTATAAATAATCGAAAAAAAAAAACAGGATACTTGTATATCTCAGCTAACAGTTGTGGTCAACAACTCTCATCCACTCTGCTCAGTGTGAATAGATTGATTACCCCCTTTTGATGTTCATCTTGGTTACTATTACCGCGAATGCAGAAAGGCCATAGCCATGAAAGTGGACAGCCTTTGCCCTTCATCTAACACAATATTTGGATAGATTAATGTTTGAATAACTGCAGTCTAACCAGTACTAATCCTCTTAGCCAAGTCAAGCTTATAGAAGAGATAGTAATAATGGATGGAGACATGGACGTTTTAAATTAACCTCCAAGTAGAGCTGATAAGCTTATTTTTGATTGGCCATTTTTCTTGAATGTCTAACCTGATAGACCCTTTCCACGAATGCGGAAGAGACCATAGTTGTCTATACTGATGATTAAAACTTGCTATTATGCACAGCCTTTGCCTGTCTTTATGACTGGTCCTGGCTGAGAGACAGTCAGCCAATCATTTAACTTCAGGCATTAATGCAGAAGTGTCTGCTTTTTATTCAACAAGAGCTGTTAAGTCTCTTCTTGATAGGCCACTTTCTTTGATCGTCTAGCTAGACTGGCCCTCACAGTGAATGCAGAAGAGACCATTGCCGTGAAAACGGACAGTCACAGTTTGCTATTTCCCAGCCCATGTTTGAAATTAAGATTGACTGACAGTTATTTAATTAGCACCAACTATTTGATATCTGTTAAAATGCAAGTGACCGCTAGAAAGTATATAAATAGATTTGTCCATTTTTTTTTTACTATTTTCGCTGATGGGCTACAGCCAAACAGCAGAGAGTCCAAAACATACATTAGCATGGAAAATTTGGATTTTATTCCTATTTTTGTAAACATTATTGTAATGGAATGGATGTTTTTTTCAGTCTTTTAGAACTGACTTCATTGTGAATAGAGACGCAGCCGTGAGAACAAATGGTCTCCATCTTTGGTTGTTATTTTAGTTGCTTGTATTTAATTGGTTGAGATATGAATTTATTGGAGTTTTATTGGCCTCTCATATACTGGCCATGATTTATGTCTAATAATTTGATAGGCTCCTATTGTGTTAATGAAACAGGATGCATTCACAAACATGGAAGGCGTTAATATATAATTTCTGATTGCATAACATTTAGGTGAATCAATGACTGGCTACAGCCAGACAGTAAGCGTCTATAGTGTAAATCTGATTGGAAATTATGAAAAGATTGAGGAACTAATATGAACAGTATTTGTATGTGTTTTTCCACAATAATTTCATCTATACGTCCAGAGTACATTGTAAAAGAAGATCAAAATTGCAAAATGAATGGCTCTAGCTTCTTCTATACAAGTCAATGTTAAAAAAAAGAAGTTATGTACCTACCATAATGTTCCATGTTGGTTGTCGTCTTCTCACCTTCTTTCTTGCTGGTTGGGTTTGGAGCCAATCCTAGGCTCCGACTCGGCCATCTTCAATAGCTCGAGAGCTGTTTACTGGCTCGAGGCTACCCCATATCCCATGATGCCTGGCGCTAGCTACCCAGATCTCGTTTGATAAAGCTATTCCAGACATAATTAAGGAAGAATTCTGCCCTAGTAGCCCCTTGGGCCTAGCTATGAAGCTATCTAAGCAGAAAAAGGACACCCATAGAAGGTTCAGCCAATGAAATCTGAAAAAGGGAGCTCCTCTCGATCCACTAGGATAGGGGGATGGAGGGTGGGACGCAAGAAAGGTGGTGAGAAGAAGAGAACTAACATGGAACGTTATGGTAGGTACATAACTTCTTTATGTTAAGTTGTCTATCTCGCCTTCATTCTTGCTGGTTGGGACAGCGTCCCTAGCACCTACTATCCTGGGTGGCTCATTGGAACCAAAATCAGCTCTGTTTCTGGAGGCGATATCTAGTTTATAATGAGAGATGAAGGTATGTGGGTTAGCCCATGTAGCAGCTGCACAGATAGATTCCATGGGCAAACTAGATTGGAAGGCCACTGAAGTAGCTAAGGCCCTAGTAGAATGGCCTTTTGGTTTGATAGATAATTCTTTGTTTCTCAACTGGTAAATGAATGTAATAATGTGAGACAACCACCTAGACAAGGTTACTTTTGAGACTGGAAGGCCTTGTCTGCCCTCAGCATAGGAAAGGAAAAGTTAGTCCGACTTCCTGATGTCCTTTGTCCTATGCAAATAAAAATGCAGTTGTCTGTGAACATCCAACTGGTGCAATTTATATTCTGCCTTGTTGGTGTGATTAGGAAAAAACACAGGAAAGTCTATGGACTGATTTAAATTACTTTGCGAACAGACCTTAGGAAGGAAGGAAGGATTGGTCCTTAGAGAGACCCTGTCGTTATGAAAAACTAAATACGGAGGACGAATACATAGAGCCTGAAGCTCCGAAACACGTCTGGCAGAAGTAATGGCTACCAGAAAGTCTTCCAAGATAAAAACTTAATGGAGCAAGATGCTGCAGGTTCAAAAGGTGGCAAGATTAGGGAAGCTAGTACCAAATTTAGATCCCACGGAGGTGGGGGATCTCTCACTGGGGGCCTAAGCAGAGTGGTTCCTTTGAGGAAGGCTTTACACAGCTTATGAGACATAATGTTGTTAGAAGACAACCCAATGTGAAAATTCAAAATGGCAGCTAACTGAACCCCGATTGTAGGAGAAGCAGAACCAGAATGAAAGAGTTCCGCTAAAAATTTCAAAATCTCATGGACAGGGGCTGAAAAGGGGTCTATATAGCCTCTTAGCCTCTGCCCAGCAAGAAAAACATTTCCACTTGCTAGCATAAGTTTTCCTAGTTGTGGATTTGTGTGATGAGATAATAATTTCACGCACAGAGGAGGAAATATTAGAAAGCCTGGCTAAGGTTGGAAGTGGAGCAACCAAGCTGTGAGCTGGAGTGTTTGAAGGGATCAATGCAGTCTGCCCCGATTGATGAATCAGTAGATCTGGAATAAGATCCAGAATCCAAGGCTGTTCGAGAAGGTAATGATGCAGGAATGGGAACCATATCTGTCGAAGCTAGTAAGGGACAATGAGGATCATTCTGCAACCCAACGCAGTTGCTCTCTGTATCAGTTTGGGTATTAGGGGAAACAGAGGGAAAGCGTAAAGAAGTCCCTGAGGCCAATCATGGACTAGAGCATCTCTGGGGGAGTGGCCGGGAAGTGGAAGAAGGGAGAAGAAATTGCTGCACTTGCTGTTGAAGGGTGTGGTGAAAAGGTCGCAGCAAGGCTTCTCCCATTTGCGAAAGATCTGTTCCGCAATTACCTGATTCAAGACCACTCATGAGGCATGAGAATTGCTCTTCTGAGCCTGTCTGCGGTGACATTGGACCTCCCAGGGATGTGCGTTGTGATCAGAAAACGTTGGGAAGAGATTGTTCACTGCCAGAGTCTGAGTGCTTCTCAACATAGAGGATAGGACCTGGTTCCGCCCTGCTTGTTGATGTACCACACCACTGACATATTGTCCGTTTGAATTTCAATGGTCCCAGGAGGGAGAGAGTCCTGAAGGGCTTGCAATGCTAAAACCACGGCTCTCATCTCCAAGACATTTATATGCAGATGGTACTCGTGAGGCTGCCAGGTGCCTTGGACTGTCCTGCCCTGATAATGCCCCCCCCACCCTATCAGGGAGGCATCCGTGGTCACTGTGGCGACTGGAGGAGGTAGCACAAATGGTCTGCCCTGGGACACTGATGGTGAGAACATCCACCAAGCGAGGTGCTTCTTGCATGCTTTTGTGATCATAATCTTGTGAGACATGGGAAGCTGTTGGAAGGACCACTGTGTGAATAGGAGCCAATGGAGGATTCTCATATCAAAGCGGGCTAGGGGAACAAGACGAATTGCTGATGCCATGGAACCCAGTGTTTCGGAGGACGAACCTGACTTGAATCCTTTTGCATGTTAATAAAATCTGCACTTGCTGGTGAATTAGTGATACCCTGTGTGGTGGTAGGCTCGCAAACATGTTACTTGTATTTAAATTTGCGCCTATATAAGTGATATGTTGACAGGGCGACAATGCAGATTTTTCGAAATTTATTGTGATACCTAGCCTGGAGCAAGTTTTGATAGTGTATTCCTTGGCTTGCAGGAGGTGATGCCTGGTGGTAGCAGTGAGGAGCCAGTCATCTAGATATGGAAACACCTGGAATCCCTGATGTCTCAGGTGAGCCGTAACCACTGCCATGCATTTGGTGAACACCCTGGGGGCTGTGGTGAGACCAAAAGGCAGAGCTCTGAACTGATAATGACTGGCTCCCAGCTGGAAGCGAAGGAATCTTCTGGAGTGCCTGTCCATTTTGATGTGGTAGTACACATCCTGAAGATCTATAGAGCACATCCAATTGTCCTGAACCAGGAAGGGTAGAATGGACTGTAGCGTGACCATCCGAAACTTTGTTCTTTGTACAGACCTGTTTAATCTGAGATCCAGAATGGGTCTCCAGTCCCCTGTCTTTTTTGGTACCAAAAAGAACCTTGAGTAAGTTCCGGATCCGAGCTGGTCTGCTAGGACTTCCTGGATGACCGTTTTGTGTAGCAGCTTTGAAATTTCTTTGGCTGCTTGGTCCCTTAGATTAGGTGGAACATCTGGAAGGGACTTGTTTGACGGTAACGGGGGGTGAGCAAAGGGAATTCTGTAACCTCCGGATATGATCGACTGTACCCACTTATCTTGTGTTAGATCTTGCCAGGCTTTGGGTTACAGCGAGAGCCTTCCCCCCCGACTGCCTCCAGAGGTCGGCAGCCAGGGATGCTGAAAGGGCTTCTCAGAGAAGGATTCTCTGCTGCCCTGGTTCTGCGGACCCCCTCTGCCATAAGGGCGGCGTCTGTTATTGTTCCCTCCTCTGCCCCTGGAGGGGAACTCACCACGTGTCAGGCAAGGCTCCCTGGGATTTCCGGAACCACATCTTTCCACTCTTCTGACCCTTGGGGTATGGTCTGGAAGGAGTGGAAAAACGGACTCCCACGGCAGAGAGAGTCTTGCCTTCCTGTTCACACCTGGTTAGGGTGTTCTTCACCTGTGATCCAAAAAGAGCGGAACCATCAAAGGGGGTATTGCTAAAAGACTCTCTGAAGGGTTCCACAAAATTACATAGCCGCATCCATGCATGCCTCCTAAGGGCAATGCCTGTGCCTGCGGCTCTACTCGCACCATCGGCTGCATAAGAAATGAGCCTCATGGAGGAGTTAACAACTGAATTCAGAGTCGCCAGCTGGGAGCCTACCTTAGCTTGAGCCCCCTCAGCTGATGGATCTTGGAGGGTATCTCCAAGCTCTTTAAGGAGATCCCTCTAAAGGCGGATGAAATGGCACAAATAATTCAGAGACCTCATAGAGAAGGTCGCTGAAGCAAACATTTGCTTTCCATATCTGTCCATAGTCCTAGACACCTTGTTAGGGGGGTGGACAGATGACGAAGTTTCTGCCAACTCCTTCTTTGTGGCTGCTGCTACCACCATGGCATCAACAGGTACGCCCCTTCATTAAAAATGGTTTGTCCTGAGGTGCAGTTATAAATTAGGCAGGTCTCCTGGGGGTTGGTTCCACTGTGTCTGGAGGTGACCACACCTTCCGAGCCACCACAGACATAAGTGGGTCGAAAGGCGGAGACACCCAGGAGGTGGAAGGTCAGGAACCAAACGCGTCCAGGAATACCGACTCATCCTCGGAAGGGACTAGGGTATTCCAGTTCCCCCTCTGCTTAAGCATTTCAAGGATGTCTGAAAAGAAGACATCTTCAGAGGGGGATCTCGGGGACCCTTCTGAATCCTCTAAGTCGGTATTTGATGTGATAGACTCAGGGGAGTCAACGTGCTTCCTCCTGCACTGCCTCTTATGAGGTGGCTCCTCTGAGTGATCAGGGGAGGCCTCGGAAGAGGAAGAAACACCCAAAGGGGTGCCCTGGAGTGTTGGTTCCCCATGCTTGGGATCTGGAGGAGGGGCAGATGCAGGCATCATAGGGGAAGGAGCCGATGGGGTTGATCGTGGGACTGACTCAGGGGCCAGAACACTCCTCATGACCTCAAAGGCGTCCCTCCCAGATGCAGAGAAGACTACGGTTCTGAAGAAATCGGAATCCCTCCCCGAACCGAGGGGGATGGCTCCGAAGCCGATGTAGGAGCCGAGCTCGCCTGCACCAAAGCTCCGAGGGGGAGAATGGGGTCGGACAAGGATCCGATGCCACTCACCCCCTCTGAGCCGACGAGGGAGTTCCGGCACCCAGATCCCTCCAAGGATGGTACTATGGAAGGGATCAGAGCCGACGAAGGAACTGAAGGAGAAGGTATCGGAGCCGATGGTTCCACGACTTGAACCCCAACAAACTCTGGCTCCGAGCTCAAGGGAAGAGTCGGAGGAGGAATATCTGCAGAAGTGGACGGAGCTGACACCTGATGAGGGGGGGCCGGACATTTTAGCTAGGGCCTGCGATTTCAACAACCCACTGACCACTCTCTCCAAATCATGATCTGAAAGCCTAGAGGACCGAGAGGAGTGAGAGGACCTATGACTGTGCTCTGATTGGAGCAGAGGTAACCATAGAGCCTAGCGTATCGACTCCAAGGATGGAGACCTAGATCTCTTTCAACTCACAGAAGACTCCGAAGTACGTGTTGGAGCCGACTGGGAGGGAGGCACATTGGTTCCGGCTGGACCCGACATGGATGGTAGTGCTTCACCCAACGACAGCTCAGAACTAGGAGCCGAAGACTTAGGTGGCTTGGAGAATTTCACAGGCTGAGCCTTGGCCGGTGAATCCTGGGGCTTAAGCAAACCCCGAAGGATTAACTTATTTTTGCACTCCTGCAGGACTCTTGGGGTGAATGCATGACAAACTGAACAAGAGTCCTGCAGGTGCACCGTGCCCAGACAGTAGACACAAGAAGTGTGACCATCTGTCAGATACATCTTCTGACAGCATGAGTCACACTTCTTGAATCCGGACACTTTAGTATTCTTGGACATGTTAACAACACACACCAAGGTCAAACACGCACACACACACAAAAAAATAAAACAAGCTAGCAGGGATAACTAATTAACAATACAAAACTATACCGTTACCACACCCAACAAGCACAAGTATTCTAGACAGAAACTACTCTAAAAAGAAGAACAAATCTACCTAAAAACTTTTTTTTTTTTTTTTTAAAGAAGGTTAGCCTCTAATTTAAATGGCTACTGTGAAAGGGAAAAGAGGGGGAGGGGAAATCTCTCTAAGTAAAACGAGTTTTCAAAAACAGGATACTACTGAAAGGTTATAGCTATAGGAAGGTAGTACAACTAAAAGAATTTAGGTATACTATAAAAAGTTTAAATTTAAGTAAATATAGAAAATACAATAAAAATATACGAGCCTGAGCCAGTAAGACAACCTCACAGCTGAAGCGGCAAACAAGATCTGGGTAGCTAGCGTCAGTCATCATGGGATATGGGGTAGCCTCGAGCCAGTAAACAGCTCTCGAGCTATTGAAGATGGCCGAGTCGGAGCAGAGGATTGGCTCCGAACCCATACAGTAAGAATGAAGGCGAGATAGACAACTTAACATTTAATGTTCCAGCAGAATTAGTAATCAAATTGGCCTACACACAGACAGGACAATATTTTAAAGGTCTCTATTGGTACTAGGGAAGAACTTAGTGCCCTATCCAAATTGTCCTGGCATACCTACCGATAGTTAAACCTACTGGGGTGTTTTATCACATATTAGATTTGTTATTTAAGGTTAGTGACTTGACCATAGCCGTAACTACGGACACTTGTTGCTTCAGTGTTCCAACTTTGCCTAGACTGATTCTGATTGGCTATTTGAACATAGAATAAATCATTGATTGGTTTAATCAATCATATATTAAATTTGTTATTCAATTTAAGTGACTTGACCATAGCCGTAACTACAGACGCTTGTCACTACAGTGTTCCAACTTTGTTTAGACGGATTCTGATTAGCTATTTGAACCTCAAATAAATCATTGATAGGTTTAACCAGCTAACCCCTTAAACAATGTACGGCAAATATGGATGTATTTTCTTTAGAACTTATGAGCTTATAAATGAAGAAAAGTTTTAGGTTTGATCATGAAATTAGATAGAATTAAGTACTTAACTACATAACTTATACATGTACTGAATTAGAATTATGTAGAAACTAAAGTTTTATAACCCACTAATAGTATGTTTTAATGATTTCTTTTCATTGATTTTTTTCATTGGCTACTAGAATCTTTTCTAGGCTAGGGTTGGGTAGATACATTTTTTGTCATCCTATTTCCTGGTTTTAAAATTGGTGTTTTGATTGGTAATTATTTGAGGGTGTGTTAAATACAAAAGACATGACTGGTGAATTATTACTATTTTAACCAATATGGACCTTTGTACTGTATGATCCGAAGAAGGCGAAGTCTAGCTGAAAGTGCTCATCTTTGCACACAGGCCTTTTATTTTATTTTATTTGTGCAAGATTAAACCACGTTTCTCCTAAAGTTCTTGTGTCTTCATGCAATTGCAGCCATCATGCCGTTTCAGGATTTCTACAGCTCAGATCATTCTAGCAACTGTGTTCCCAAGGGAGAATTTCTCAAAAGGACACTGAAGGGTAACTGATTCCTCCTCATCAGAACCATAACCCAAAGGTGACGGCATCTGTGAAGAATAGGACAAGGACCCCTCCACAGACACTGAAACCTTATCCGAATCCAGGGTAGAGGTCCAAGGTGGAGCAGGCACGGAAACCCTTTGAGAAGGCTTCAGGACCATATCAAGGTATAAAACAAGCCCTGAGTAAACTCTTGCCATTTCTTTTGAGGATCCTTAGGATGGACCAAAACATGCTTTATCTTTTCTTGGAAGGGACTTCAGCCCTAATAAATACCAGTGGTTCCAACTCTTGAAGAGTTTCAGTAAAAACCCTCTACCTGACCAATATTTGTGGAATCCCTTTAGGCCCCTGAGAGATGATCAACCACCGTTTCCCCTCACCATCTGGAGCAGACATGTGGAAAGCCTCAGAGGATGTGCATAAAGACTGATCCATGCTGGCTTCTGATTGGATTCCTCTGCCACAACCCTATGTAGATGCCAAATGGCCTACAGAGCTATTACCAGCTTCTAGTGCAATGTCTAGTGGAGGCTAGACAGCTAAAAAATCCAGCTGAGACTTCTTGGCCATTTTCTTACCTAGTGGGAGTATCTTGGGGCAAATGGATTCCATCAAGTTACCCAGGGCTAACCTTTTAAGGAACTGGTTTTCAGGATAAATGCTTCTCAGTGTCTTAGGCACAAATATCTTACAGATACTACAAGAGGTGTAGTTGTGGGAAGCACCCAAACAAGAGAGAAACTGCCCGTGAACATGCTTGTGGGGAATCTGCCTCCCACATGGACATTTACCATTCTTGGAACATTAAAAATAGGTAAGCGAAATAAAATACAAGATCAAAGGAAAAAAAATACAATCCCAATGAGGCACAGCAATAAAATGTTCTGACCAATGAGCAATAATAGCCTTCTGACTGGAAGCAAATTTGTTCTGGGTAACTGCATTCATACGTCACTTTTATGCCCTATATCCTGTGCGGGGAGTATGTGTGTGTGATGTACTGTGCATGCAATAGAATAAAGCTTTGTTATACTGGCCAAACACCAGCCTGCCCTGGGCGGGAGTTCCCTATAGTAAAGAAAACTACAACAGTGATACAGAAGACATATATCAATCTCTTAACAACTTCTGCATTTGCTGAGTTTATATTTGTTCCTTTCTAACCACCAATCCACCACTTCCATACTTGGGAAGCAAAACATTTTTTTGGTGTGATTGCACATTACCCATGTACTTTTCCACTGAATCTTGACAGCCCCTTTATCATGACTAAATTTAATTGCCTAATTTCTGATTCACTTTTCAAACTTCCTTTTCTGTAATGCATTTCTAAATTCACTTCTAAAATCCTAATATTTCTTCTCCACTAATGTCTACATACCCTCTCTTATCATTGTTTATATGATTCAAGTTTCTAGAACAAATTTAATCCAGTTTCCATTTATTACCCTAAAACAATTCTCAGTGTGATACCATTTGCCTACCCTTTAACTCATTTTATTAATTTTTATTTTGGTCACTGACTTTTCCAAGCTGGCTTCCTTCTTGCTATTCCTGCCTTTGTTACTATTTTCATTGTTCTTAATTGTGGCATTCATGTCTTTTTCCCATTTTCTCATCCTCTTACATTTACAATGGTCACATCTACACTCAAATGGCATACTTTGGTCTTTTTTCCATCTGTCATGTCTGTGCAAAAAATCTTTGGCTGTTTTTGTGCATTATCTAACGATGAACACTGGGGGGGGGATAGGTACCCATTTAATGACCATAAATAAAAGTACATACTTAACCTCTTCATAAGACTCAAATAAATGAGAACTTTAACTTTTAATTCTTTCATTTTCTTTCTCTGTTCAAAAACTCATCCCAGGCAAACATTTCAGTTACTATCCTCTGTTTCCGCTCATTCTTTGCACCATCCTCCCCATTCATTCTAACCACAAACTCTGTTTTTAGTTTAATTCCTCTTTTGTCAACCTATCATTTTTCAATACTATTTCAGTAGGTTATAATGTTCACTCCTTCTAGCTTATGTTATCATGAACATCTAACTATTGTATCATTCACATCTGAAGGTCTCCCCGTTTTTTTTTTACGCATTTATTTTGGGATCTTGCATACATATCAAAGATTCACTACTCTATCATTTGCTGAGCACACAAAAAGACCACCATGACCACAACTACTGCCCTTTCAAACCACTTTCAAGGTCAGTACTTATTTAATAAATCCTACTGTATTGTGTGTTCAACTCAAGTAATATATTTAACATATAAACTTCTATTATAATACAATAGCTTAGAATTCAACCCAGTTCAAAAGACAAAATTGCTGAACTAAAATATTCAGTCAAAATATATAACTGCAGAAGCTGCAAGTCAAACTTGTTATGAATGTTTTCAAAGATGGTCTTGCAAATGACAGCTAATATAGTTGTCCAACTATTATTATATGAATAATCTTATATAATGCATATAACTGTAGGCTGACCTTAATAGAGCCAATAACTCCACTGATAAATAGCAATACAATTATCTACAATACGTTTTACTGACAATAAAACCTCTCATACATTCATTTATTCTTTCATTCATTGTGTCATTTACATGTCTCTAGAATAAATAAATTTCATAAATGCATACAGTAAGATAAATGCAAACAATAAAACTAAATTGCCCAAAACGTAAACATTTAAGCACCAAAGGTAGTATAACACTGTTACAGAGTGGGAGGGGGGGGTTATTTTGCTGAATCTCTGTAATAGCAGCAAATCAAATTTGTGCATCAAATATTTGTAGATTCAATACTGGCTTCTACAGCAAAAATGCTGCCATTCTGAAAAACGGTGAATAAAGTTGTTACAATATTCTTATTTTCATGCATATGGTTGATATGGCCCCAGTTCCTATAAGCAGAATTTACTTTGATAAGATCACCCAAACGTATGGCAGAAAATCATTATGCAGACATTTATTTTATAATGGCATAAGGCTGTTGCTGTAACTGGTCATGAAGATCACCCCTGCTTTTTATTGACCACAGCCATCAAAAGCAAGGAACCTTTGTCATGACAAAGTCAACTGACAATCATTCTCAAGTTGTTGCGTCTTTCTGCTTTTCCCGGTTAGGGGTCGCCACAGCGGAACTCAGGTCCGCTAATGAGTGGCAGTAGATTTTTACGTGCTGAGTTGCCGGCCCTGACGCACAACTTTCAACGAAGATACGCCCATTCACGCATGTCTCCACACAGAAGACGCTCTAGCTGAGAACCGAACAGGACATCTTACTGTGAGGTGACAACACTACCGCAGCACCACCAAGTATAAGATTATTATAGTGCTTTTTTCCTAAGCACTTAACTAGTAAACACTGAATGAACATGGAATATGTACTAAACCAGCATAGGAAGTACTGACAATGTATTAAAACAGATGATCAGTTATCTCAGTACAATAAATATGCATATAATAAATACAAAAATATTAATATTAGCAAATAAAATTTCTAATCAAAGTTGAAAATATATTAAGACAGTTCAAAACTCAAATATATCCAGAAAATACTGAATGGACTCCAAAGGACAACCAATATAAACAGTATATCAGCAGTCTAATACACGTAATGAGAGATCAGGACAAATTCAGAATCCATAAGCAACAACAAAGTATCATACGACATTTAAGCCCAGTGGAACCTCCAAAAAATGATATTAAATAACTAAATGAATTCCAAAAATCCAGGAAAGCAAAGAGATCCAGAAACCATAACTAGCAATAACAGCAGGCAGCAAATGGGAAACAAATTCCAGTCCTGACAAACACCAACATGAACAATCCTGAATTCCAAAGTTCAAAAACAAGAATACTTCTATTGCAGTTACAGTCAGAATGGCATGGCAAGAAAATTGCTGAGGCCAACAAGAATGCCAATTCTAACAATATGAGGAAAAAACAAAGTAATAAGTGCAGTCAACCAGCCACTGTCCATCTCCGCTTCCAATTCAATGAATTCTTCAGTACACAATAGTAGTTAACAACAGCTACCAAATCTGTCAATTGAGGCTTAAAACCATCACAAATACAAAATCAAACCCGTGGAGAATTTAAAGCGGACATGATGAAAAGTAAAAAAGCATCTGCAATATTCCATTTTAAGTAGTCATCTGCTAGCATATTTGACTTATTTGCTATGAGACTACCAATAAATAAAGTACTACAGTGAAGAGACACTTGTAATCATCCATCTGGCTTGGTAAAATCATAGTAATCCCCTCTAATAAACAGAATTGTATCACTTTCAGGTGACTGAATGATGACAGTCTCAACCTCAGTCTAAGTATGCGTGTAACATGTCAAATTATTTCAATCTCAAAAAAGATCTAACAATTTCTGTCCACAGGGATGACAAGTTTACTTCTCCTCAGTAGGGAAACAATCTTCCTGAAGAATCCATCCAAATACACCTGTTTATTAAAATAAACAACTGCTACAAGTTGTGTTTTTGCTGAATTATGGGGTTACAGCACTGTGTAGCAACATCTATGCAGCAGAGATTAGAAATGTTTTAGAAGCTAACATACCACTAGCGAACTCAAAGAATTTCAAATTGCCTCAACATTATTTTATCATATCACTAGTGTAAATAATCAAGTGTAAGGACTGTACTACTAAAGAATGTCTTTACTTCTCTTACCATAGTTGCAACTGTATGTGACAACGGAATGATCATGAGGACTTTTGCAGCTATAGTTAATTTTTTGAATTTCAGATCTGTTTACTATGACAGTAGATAGTTTGTGCTATCTGAAATGCTGTGTTTCAAATACTGTTGGAAATGTAAAATTCAGTTCAACTGTTTCCTTTGACATCATTTTAACCACAAATTCAGTGTGCACCACACTTCACTGCACATTGCTTCAGTGCTGAAGCATATTGTTTTGCAGTGTCATTTCCCTACTTTTTGTAATAATTGAAATTAAATTTCTACGTTATCAGTAGCACTTTGGAGTTCAAATTTTCCCTTTAATATTGTAGCTTTTATTCCCCTGGTTTTAGTGACAGAATCAAGTTATGAGACAGATCATATGTAAAAGTACCTGTATATACTCAGAAATGTCACTAGGGCTTTTACTCAGGAATATCACTTGACAGAAAACTGTTCAGTCCCTCCTTCTGACCAATGGTTGTTCTAACTATATATTCATAGATAAGTCATCTTTGCTTTAGAGTAAATACGTTCATTGGCTTGGCATTATTTTGTATTCTTTGATGTACTGTATGCAATAACAAAGAAAACATTAGGAGGAAATAATTACTCTTTACATGAACTTTAACCATAGCTGATCTAGGCAGTCACATCTTATACAGTAGCGCAGGTTCAAGTTTTACATTTGCCACAAACTGAATTGCAAATTTTGAACATACTGCAAATAGTATAGAACTAATTTACACCAGATCAAGGCAGGACTATGTTAATGACAGGTACTGAAGTTTGCTCTTTAAGAGAAGGTAACACAATGCACCTTCAGCTCGGTACCAGTCCTGGTTACAGTTCCTCATAAGTCCTCCAAATAAAATTTACAAAACAAACAGGATGTCAAAACATCGGCTCTGTGTATAATGTAGAACTAAAGTTTAAGAAAACAGAAGCAGGCATAACAACATGACATTTATATGGGCTACTTGAAAGATCTAAATCGGGTAAATGGTATACTTCCTAAACTGGTTGCTTGAAATCCGATAGTTAACTGAAGGTGTGTGTGTGCTGATTATGAAAAAAAACAAGTAATCTCCATGGTATCCTCGAAGTCTCAAACAACCCACAAAATAAGTATAGTAGGTCCAAAAACAAAACAGTGCAAGAAACTTCTCTGCGTGGAAGATCCTTCACACACAGAGAAATTTCTTACACTGTTTTGTTAATTATGAAAAGGTACATTGGTCACTGGAGCTGAAGCCTACTAGTGCTAAACACATATGTCTTGTTCTGCCATTTTCTTATCGTAAGTAGCAACCAATCCTGAATACAGAATGGTGAAAAGCAGCTGTCAAAGTCATCAACAATGTATTTACAAGGGACACTGGAAATTCATTCCACAAGATTGCAAAGATTAAGGAAAGGAATACTGGACGTTGATAAAAACATTGAAATTTAAAGTCACTGGGGGGCTCAGTGCTTTTTCCCGTCTAACAGATAAGCACAACAAAATATGTTTTCCGGATATTTCACCACCATGTAAGATGTAAAAGTACCGTCACCACAGAAAACTAAAATTCTCACAGAGTACACAGCAGCCATTCCATATAGCCAATGTGGAGAGATCGTGTCAGAGACAGTTGGTAATGCATGTCCCCCAAGAAGAAGAAATCAAAAAACACTTCATTGTCTTCATTTCTGACTTTTCACTTCATACTAAATTCAGACAATTCATTTTCTTTAGTATGCAAAATAAATCCAAATGATTAGTTTTCTGACAATAATTCATTTCTGCTTTGCTCCTAAGTAACAAAAAAAAAGAAAAATCTTTAAATATTATAAGGAAGAGAATTATCCAGTACTCTACTTTGCTTCAACAATGTGTAATTATTCCTTACTTTAGTGTCTTTAATGTTTTCTGTCATGAAGAGGTGTTAGTAAATTTATTTAAATATCCTCTGTTGTATTGTTATGAATCAAATTGTATACATAATGCTAGCATTAATTTTTCTAACCGTTATGATAGTCAAAAGCACATATTTACTTATCTGAACAATTACTGATTACCTTTATTTCTTTCAGGAAAAAAAAAAACGTTTATGCTGGTAATGCACCAGTTTTGTTCTGAATTGCTATGCATTAATTTACTGCTAATACACAAACAGAACTACCTTGAACTTTATTTAAAATGTACTAATTTCACAAGATAGAGATAGAGCTGATGAGATATCAAAGTAAAATGACTTCTACAACCTAAATTATGTGACTATTCTCTGAAATTGAGGCACATGCAAACCTTTTAACATATTCTCCATACAGTATTCTGCATCACTAGTTGAAGTGCATTATTAGTCACACTTCCAATAGCAAATACAAATAACACAGAACATGATGAGAGTCATCTCTATCTTATATAATACCAAATTTTACAGTGTTTGATGCAAAAAAGCAGGTTAATTTTGTAATTATGTTTGTTGATAAGGGCAGTCCCTTGAGAAACCTATATGACACCAAATGTGCAAGCACAGAGATTCCTGGATTTTGTAAACACAAACTCCCTGAACCAGATTTGTCAATATGCCAACCAGGGGCAGAAACGTGATAATGAGAGTGCGCTGCATACCCCCTAGTGTAATGTCCTGTCTGGAAAGGTCAGACCAGAAAATGGTCTCATTTGAAGAAAAAATAAAACACAGAATCCCAGCTAACCCCCCAGAAACTACTACAAGGCTAACTTCCTACTATTAAGTGATAACTTGGCAAAATTTCAAGCTTCCATAAACTCTGATAGCACTGCTGCCTGTGCAGAACTGTTCACAGAAACCTATATATGAAGGTTCCCTATTAGATGAATGCTTAAAATGTGAAGTACGACATGCTCGACAGGTTTTAAGCAAATGTTTATCTAAGCAAAACCTAAGAATGTCGAAACAAGGAGTTTCGAAAAGTTATAGTTGGCCAGTCGTCAGGAAGCCAATGGCTGACGTCAGAACATTCACCCTGTCAAGTCGTTCCTACAGTCCTCCACTGTGGTCTGGTTTCATCATTCACCCTGTGTAATGTTATGACAGTCCTCCACTGTGGTGCGATCTCAGACTTGGCACATTTAAGTAGGGTGGGGTGTAGGGGCATAGCCCCCCCACTTTATTTTGTTTGTTGACTTGTTTTTTTTGGGGGGGGAGTTTAATGGAGTACAGTACATTTTAGCTGTCAGCCATTGGCTTCCTGATGGCTGGCCAACTATAACTTTTCAAAACTCTGTTTTGAAATTCTGGGGTTTCGTTTAAATGAACATTCGCTAAAAAGCTGTTGAGCATGTCGTACTGAACATTTTAAGCATTCCTTCATCTAATATAGACCCTACACGCATGACAATAGCTGCATAGAGGCAGCTGTACCCATCAGCATTAAGTACAGAGCTATCTCAAAAAACAAGCAACCCTAGTGGAATCATATCATCAGTAGGTTCTATAACAAAAGGGAGAAAATCAAAGCAAAAATTAGAAGATGTAGCCCCTAACAGGATAACAGCACTCTCAAACTAAAGAAACAAAATCAGAGGAAAAATAAAGTCTGCCAGAGCCAAATTTGGAGCACATTTGTCCTCTTAAGCCAAGAACAACACAAATCATTCTTTAGTTAAGTCCACAGCCTCAAAGGCAATACACAATTTTGTGCAGAGCTCATAGGTACTGGAGTCATCTATACTGAGGGAGAAAATATAGCAAACCTACCAGCAGACAAATTCACTTCTAACTTTACCCTCTCTCTCCCCCTCAACCTTCCCTCAGGAAATACCATAAAATATAACTCCCCCTACTCTTACTAGGGAATGAGACCGCAATGCTCTAAGGCCAAGAACACTGCATTGATGTGCCCAGATAATATTCCATGATGCCTTTTAAATAGCAAGAAACATGACCTATAAGGCTCTCTGGAATGCTATTCAGCTAGAACCTCCATGCTTAATGAATAGAAAACAGCAATGGTTACCTTTCTGTATAAAGGTCGGTCATCTACAGGCCTTGGAAACTACAGACTCATAGGTTTCACTAGCCTCATATGAACCATGGAAAGAATTATCATGGAAATGATCAATAGTGACATAGGAAGCCTGCAGACATTGGACCCTACCCAATTCGGTTTTGTCAAGGGCAGGTCATGCCTACTCAACCTGATAGACGTCTTTGAGAAAGTCATCAAAGCAATGGAAGAGGGCAAAATGATTCACACTGCCTACCTTGACCTGTCCAAAGTAATGGACACAATGCCTCAGTCAGGCACTGTTGGCAATCTCAAGAGGTTGGGTATAAACCCTTATGTGAGCCACTGGATAGACAGCTGGCTCACAGAAAGGACTGAAGTTAGAACTTGGGAGTCCAAATCTACAGAGAGACCAGTCACAAAAGGAGTCCCTCAGAGATCAGTCCTGGGACTGCTCTTTTTTAGCATTTACTTCTCTGAAGTCAAAGCCAATGTCAAGGGCCTCTGGCTGACCAAATCTGTAAATGGTTACAAATTAGAAGCAGTCTCAGAATTGCACACTGATACTAATATTCTCCATTCAGGAAGAGCTGACAGACAAATAACTTGTGTCAGAGTCATGGACTAAAACTAAATGCCACAAAATGCATAACAGTATCCTTTGGGAAGTCACCCATCCCTGGTAACTATTATACTGACAACAGACCTTAAGACTTGACACAGTAGTCTGAGACTTGGCGACACACATGTACAGTAATCTAGCCTTTGACCATCACTTTTCTACAGTAGTGTGGAAATTATTCTATGTTGTGCGACTTATAAATGGAGGTATAGCATTTAGGTTCAAGATCATCATAATTCTACTGCATTCAGCATTCATTAGACCTCTCTGAGTACAATGCCCTATTTGGTATATACCTAACCAGGCACATCCAACAAGTGGAACATATAGAGGTTCTTCATTAAAATAATACAGGGAACTTGTAACATGCCCTAAGCAAACCACCTCGAAGCCTTATGTCTGTATTCTTTCTCCTACATGCTGTTAAGGGGAGCTCTATGCCTGACATACAAGGCATTGTCAGACCAAACTCTGATGGACCTCCTGTATATCTGCAAAACAAACAGCACCAGAATTGCCTGTTCTAAAGACTTAAACTTTGCATGTGATATAAATAGACCTGGTGGAGAGACAGGTATGTATCCCAGAGACTACACCTTCTCTGGAGAAACCTCCCCATCCATGTAAAGCAAAGTTCCTCCGTAAGCCAATTCAACTGTAACCTGGACAACTGGAAGGGAATAAGAAATTCATCCCTGGTTTGGCACTTGTCTGTAATGCACACAGGCAGCTGGTAAATGGTTCATCTCTCAGATCCCTGCTTGTAAATGTTTCATCTCCCAATATCTTATTAAACTTATCAAGGGTACCAGAACTTATCAGAGACTTTGGATGCATGGCTAGACTTAAAAAGGCCTTTGTGGTTATTAGCTTAGTACACACCTATGAAATTTATTGACGCTGAAAATGCATGACATATAATGAAATACACCCCTCATATAGTCTCCCAATGTACATTATTGATATAAACAATTTTTCCATCTTAATTTAGGGAACAGAGGAGTCTTATATTCTAGTAAGACAAGTTGTCATCTATGTCTAACAAGTGAAACTCCTTACAGTGAAAATTAACACATGATAAATTTATTAGTGAAACCATAATACAAGTATATAGCTGTTTCTCCAAAGAGGCATTTTTTATCCAAATGCTTTGCTGGTGTATGTTAATCATTGTCAATACTTAATCTGACATTATTTTGTGGGTATGCTCATGGATTAACAGTAAAATTAAATCAAACATCAAAATCATATCAATCTTGCTTTTAAACCTCTTCCATCTTTGACATCAGGAGTATATCCAGATATAAAATTATGTGTAGAACACAAGTGCAAAAGAGATGAGATAGTATACTTTGCACATTTAAAGGGTGAACTATAGACTGTCCTTTAGAGTATCAGTATTACTAAAATATATATGCACTTTAAACTTCATACTTTTAATGAAGTGGCTGACGATTTTACTCTGTTTTACTTAACACCTTGGAGGTCACGCTCACTAATTCAGTTTTTTTCTCCTTATCTTACTGTCATTATGGAAGTTGAATTTCAAGCTAAGAGGAAGGAAAATCTTCCGGTTGTCTTGCATGCCAATAAAAGAGAAGGTTTTATGACTTTTTGTAATTTATATGATCTTTGTCATGCATTCAAAACACTAAGCTTTTTAGTACCCCACACTTTTACTCTCTTGCAAAATTCTGCAAAGGCTATAATCAAAAATGCAGGGTATCGAACCTCTGTGTTTAGAGCCATTAGTAGCCTGCACTGAAATGCTATCACTAAATTCCCCAGTACTGGAGGTTTTTATAACCATATTTTGCCTTTCATGAATATTAGCTTGTACATTCCACTTGATGTAGAAGACTGAGCCGTCATATACTACAAAAATGGTCCCATTTTGGTAGACCAGAATATCTATGGAATTCCTCCCCTTTGACAGTTGTACATCTCAGTTAAAATGAGACCTGCTTTAATGAAAACAGATTGTTCCCTACAGGCATTCCTGGGTGTTGTACATCTACAGGTGATATTTCCTGACATCATTAAATTAAATTAAATGGTAAATTTTAGTAATGCTTTCTTGACCTTATACTGGACTTTTTGAACCTAGAATAATTCCAGTTCAACACTAACGTCTACTGTTTAATTCACACTTTTGTAAGTATTACAAAAAGAGTTTGTAATTTCCTTTCCATGCCGCAACATTTTTCTTGAGGTTCCAGCAGTTCATATTTGTTTTTTTTTTTTTATTGTTCAAAGTAACAGTCAGGTAACAGAAATCCCTGTAAACAGATGCACGATATATGCTGTCACATAGAAACACATGATACACAGATAACTTACATTCACTCACAAGCTGAATTGTTGGTGCTTTTATACTTATTCGATAACCTGAAAATGTAATATTGTGACAATGGTTTATATAAATGAAATTTCAATATTAAAGCAATTTGATCCAGAAAATCCACCACAGGATTCCTAGTAAAATACATTCAACACAGCATACACCACAGGAATCCATTTGAACAGTACACTTTATTCTGCTTCATAAATGGAGACACTCATGTACAACATATAACAACGTTTATCTATCAGAGAGAAAAAGACACTTTTTAATAAATTAAATAAACAAATGCCCTAAAGGATAAAAATTCCCACAACTGGAAATAGTAAAACAGAAATGCTTAGACAAAAAATAAATATTAATAAAAATGTATTGTTTGGGAGCTTTACACCTTCAGGAAAGTTGCTCCATTTGTCATTCCTTCTCTTCTAGGGTCCTTCAGGAGAGAAAGCTAATCGACAGAGGTCTAGTCAAACTGTCTTTTCAGGAAGCGTTGAGTGACCAGGACAGGTCTAGCAAATCTTCAAAGTCTTCCAAGGCTTCTACTTCTTCGGAAGTAAAAAAAACAAAAAAAAGTCGACTCCACAGCCCTCCGGGCCGAGCATCTTGTCCTTTCAGAGCCGGTCCCCGGATCTGAAGTGCCTAAATCTCCACTCCTGCAATTTGTACCTCCTCCTATCCACTCATCTTGGTCTTCGATAAGTCTTTCGAATTTGGATATGGATTGTGTGGTGCAAAAGCTGTTATAGGCACTGCCATTTGATAAATTTTTATCAGCTCTGATCCGAACGATTTTGGAACTGAAGGCTCTTTTACTATCTACTACTTTTCCTCCTATGAGCCATACTGGTCCTTCGGAGCCAGAGGAGTCGGACTTAATCGTTGAGCCTTCGAAGCAAACACCTGCTCCAGTGTCTTCGGTTCAGTTTACTCTGATGTCCTTGGTAGCAACTGAGGAGTTTAGGAGCCAACAATCTCTGGTCGGGTCCGGGAAGGATAGTCGGACTGACTTATCGGTTCTGACTCTGCCTCTCGGGGCTTTGGCTCGGATGAGCTCTGCTCCTACCTTTGGTTTGGAGCCCACTGTCCCAATGCCAGGGGTATCAACATTTCCTCGGATCTGTCGGTCCCTTCTCATTGGAGAAGAGGTGCATTCAAAGCCATGAGGAGAGTTGCATCTCCCAAGACATCTTTGACTTCAGAACCGGCTATCTCCTCCCCAAAAGCACCTGTGTCCACTTCTGCTTTATAGATCCCTTCTAAGTGTAGAGACCCAGAGCCTCAGGAAGCTCCATCGGGTGGCCCCTGATCTTCTGAGACCTCACCAGAGGTTCCCATTGATGAGGTTCTCAAGAAGAGAATCTGTAAGAGGAAGCATTTAGACTCCCCACAGGAGTTTCTCACATCTTATACCAACTTGGATGAAACAGAAGGGTCCCAATGGTCCCCCTCTGAGGATATCTCATTTGCTGAGATATTAGAAATCCTTAGGCAGAGGGGTGACTGGCAGTCCACAACCCTACTGAAGATGAGTTGGTTCTCCTGAAGGCTTTTGGGTTTCAACCCTCCACCTCTTGGGTGTCTCCGCCCTTCAATGAGCTTATGGAGCTGGTCTCACAAAGGACGTGGGAGTCTCTGGACACCATGGAGCCTGTCCCCAGGAGGCCTAATAAATTTATTGCTGCACCCCAGGAAAATTCTTTCTTACCAAGGGAGTGCCAGTTGATGCCATGGTGGTGGCAGCAGCCACAAAAAAGGAGATTTTGGAAACTTCTACCTCTATCCATCCTCCTAATAGAGACTCTAGGATCATGGATAGATACATGAAGTGCACGTACACTTCAGCGACTTTTGCACTGTGTTTGGTCAACTATCTCACCCATTTTACAAGACTGCAAAGAGATCTCCTAAAAGAGCTCAGAGATACTCTTCAGGGTAAAGTTGTTGCAGGAGCTTCAGATAAAGTTGTCTCCCAGCTTGCTACCCTCATTTCCATAGTAAACTCATCCATGCGCCTCATTACATATGCAGCTGGTGGAGCGAGTAGTGCAGCGGGTACAGGAATTGCTCTTAGGAGACACTCCTGGATGCGCTTGTGATCCTTCGTGGAAGCGCATCTAGGAGTGTCTCCTTTAAGTCATACTTTGTCACCACCCTTTTTGATGGCTCATCCCTTTAAAGGCCCAAAGTTAAGGAAACCTTGACCAGGAAGGAAAGCCTCTGTCTGCCGGAGTCCGTTTTTCCACTCCTACCAGACCCTACCCCAAGTTTCAAAGGGGAAGAAATATGTGGTTCTGAAAAGCTCAAGGAGTATTTCAGGACACACATGGTGAACCCCCTCCAGGGGCAGAAGAGGGGGCAATAATGGAAGATGCCGCCCTCATGGCAGAGGGGGTCCACAAAACCAGGGTGACAGAGATCAGTTCTTTGGGAAGCCCTACCAGTGATCCTGAAAGGAGGCCCGACTGTCCTACTCTGGAGGCAGTCCGGGGTCGCTTATCTTTGTATCCAGATGCCTGGTTCAAAATAACAAACTACAACTGGGTACAAAGTATCATTTCCAGAGGATATTTCATTCCTTTTGCCACAACCCCTGCATTGACAACAAAAATCCCAGATGTTCCACCCAGTTACAGGGAATAGGCAACAACAGAGGTCCAAACATTGCTAAGTAAAAGAGTCATCCATCCAGTCTCAGCAGACTAGATAGGATCTGGAACTTACTCAAGATTCTTTTTAGTTCTAGAAAAGACAGGGGACTGGAGACCTATTTTTAACCACAGCAGACTAAACAGATCTGTCAAGAAAGAGAAGTTCCGGATGGTCACACTTCAGTCAATACTTCCCTTTTAGGGAAAGACAACTGGATGGGCTCCATAGACCTCCAGGATGTGTCCTACCACATAAAAATGGCCAGACCATCCAGGTATCATCTGTTCTTCCAGCTGGGAGCCAATCATTACCAGTTTCGAGCCCTCCCCTTTGGTCTCACTACAGCTCCCAGAGTGTTCACTAAATTTATGGCAGTGGTCACGGCTCACCTGAGATGTTTAGGATTCCAGGTGTTTCCGTACCTCGATGATTGGCTCCTCACCGCCATCAGCAAGCATCAGCTCATACAAGCCAGGGACACCACTCTTTCTCTCTCTACAGTCATCTGGGCATTACAATAAACTCAGAAAAATCTGCCTTGTCACCATCGCAGCATACCATTTTTATCAGAGCAGAATTAGACACCACCAAGTTGAGACTTCCAGCAGAAAGAGTCTTACTACTCAATCAGCAGGTCCACAATATCATATGCAAAGACAAGGCTCCAGCATCAGAAGTACTAAAATTGTTAGGCATGATGGCAGCTGCAATATTAGCCATACCGTTGGGTCGCATGCACATGCGGATTCTGCAATGGCTATTATTCACTCAATAGTCTTACCAAGTGCTCCCAATGTCTCATCTTATAATGATCACAAACTCATACAAAAAGGATCTTCAGTGGTGGTTGACCTCTCCATGTTACGATAGGTCATTATTTTGTTCTAACCCCACCAACAGCCACAGTGACCATGGACGCTTATCTGATAGGGTTGGGGGGGGGGGCATTTTCAGGGAAGAACAGCCCAAGGCACATGGACTGAACAGGAGACGCATCTACATATCAATGTCCTGGAGATGAGAGTGGTACTTTTAATGTTGCAGTACTTCCAGGATTCTCTTCCTCTGGGAACAATTGCGATTCAGACAGATATGTCAGTGGTCTGGTACTTACAAGTAAGGAGGAACCAGGTCCTACCCCCTTTGTCGTGAGGCTCTAAGACTATGGCAATGGGTTACATCCACCCAGCGCTTTCTGTTAGCAATGCACATCCCGAGGAAATCCAACGTAATAGCAGACAAGCTGAGCAGAACAATTTTGTTGCCTCACAAGTGGTCCCTCAAGAAAGAAATAGCGGAGAGAATTTTCCACAGCTGGGGTCAGCCTTGCTGCAAACATTTTGCCAACCACATGAACACAAAATGGAGAAGCTACTTTGCCCTGATTCCCCCTCCAGGAGAAGCCCCAAGGGATGTACTCGTACATGACTGGCCTCCGGGTCTCCTCTATGAATTCCCACCAATTCCCTTGATACCAAAAGTACTACAGAAAGCAAAAGCCCTGGGAAGGACCATCATTCTAATAGCCCCTCATTGGCCTCGTCAGATTTGGTTCCCCTTCCTTCGACTTCAACTGGAGGACCCTTGGATTCTGGACCCAGTTCCAGATCTTTTGATGCACTCATCAGGGCAACTTCATCCCTCTCTGCAGTCCCTGAAGCTGACAGCTTGGCTGCTCCAATTCCTAATATAGCCAGGTTCCATAAACTTTCAAATGAAATGCAGCAGATTATATCTTCTCATAAATCCTCTACTAGGAAGCTATACCTTAGCAAATGGAAAAGATTTTCTATATGGGCCTCTCAAAATAACACTGATCCCTACCAAGCCCTTATTGCCTCCATATTAGAGTCCTTGACTATGATTTTCTACAAAGGAGCTGCAGCAGCAACAGTTCAGGTTCAGCTTGCCTATATCTCTAATTTTCACCTTGGATTTGAAGGATTGAACATAATGTCACACAAACTATCCAAAGCCTTCCTCAAATGGACTTCCCATCTCAGACCACCTGTGAAATCCCCTTATACCCCCATGGAATCTAAATTGTATGCTTTTACGGATTATTCTCCCTCCTTTCAAACCAGCTTCCTCATGCAATTTGAAATATTTGTCATAGAAGACTATGTTTTTAGTAGTCATCACTTCTGCTCGCAGAGTGTCAGAGCTTCAAGCCTTGTCCATAAAGCCTCCTTATCTGATTTTCCATGCTGACAGAGTCTCACTGTGAACTAATCCCTCATTTTTGCCCAAAGTCTGTTCTGACACTAACCTTAAGCAAATTATAGATTTGCCAGTGTTCTTCCCCAAACACACCAACAACTTAGAGTATATGCTTCACAAGCTTGATGTTCATAGACAGCTCAGATTTTACTTGGATAAAACAAGAGTTCAGGAAATCAGAACAGCTTTTCGTTTCCTTTTCAGATTCCAGTAAAGGTATGCCAGTGGCAAAAACAACTCTGTCTCTAAGTGGTTATCCGATTGTATCACATTTGTTTATTCAGCTGCTAATATGCCCTTACATCACAAAATTAAGGTTCAATCTACCAGAGCAGTGCCTTTTCTGCTACACTTCCTATACACAACATCTGTGCAGCAGCCACTTGGTCAAGACCTCATACCTTTAGCACTCATTACAAAGTGGACAGGGCCTCTTTGGGTCTACTGTCCTAAAAAACATTCTCCCGTGCGCCACACATAAAGATGGTGCTTGGGACGCTACCCATCTGTAAGAATGAATGGCGAGATAGAACTTCACATAAAAAAGTTATGTACTTACCATATTTCATGTGAGTTGTTCATCTTGCCTTCATTCTTACTTCCCACCCTCCTACCCTCGCCAGGGTTTTTCGAGGACCAAGATGCTAGATTCTTCCTGGTTGCTCAACCCTTCTATGGCTTTCTCTTAATGAGTGATAGAATGACACATGGCATTATTATACGTAGCAAACAAGATCTGAGGTAGTCCTAGGTGCATCATGGGATAGGGACTTGGCCTCAAGCTGTCTGAAGACCTCGAGCTTTGTAGTAGGCCAACTAGGAGCAGAGGATCAGCTGCAAACCCATCTGTAATAATGAAGGCGAGATGAACAACTCACATGGAAAGTTATGGTAAGGACATAACTTCTTTTTATTACATAATGGCAGGAATAAAGTAAGTAAGCCATTACAAACAAGATCAGAAAACTAGACATGAAAAGTGCTATCCAAGTAAGAAACAGTAACAAAGTATCTGATAAGATTTTTTTTCAGTAGTTTTGGTTCAATTAAAGTAAGGGAGTCAGTTTGTCTAATTCTGTTTGGTATAATTCCGTTTTTTTTTTTTTAACTACAACAAGAGAAAAGAGTATAACCAGCTGTGCTGTTAGAGTTAAATAAAGTGAGAAGAGATTCATCTGAAGAATGAAGATTTCTACTTGGGGAAGACTGCTGGACAGTATGTTGAAGACTGAGGCACTAATTTTTAATTATTAATTACATAATTTCACAAACTGCTTTCCCTACACAGAAAACAATAAAATCAGGTTTAGGCACCTAGGTAGTGAGACATTTCCTTGTGGTACATTTGGTTGAAGACGCATGGCTGAAGTGACATTTAGCTGCAGATAAATATGGCCTTTTTTTTAATTCCCTCTGGGCAAACAGAAGCACACTCTGCCTAGCCACAGCTTTAGTAACCAAGTGCATGGGGGCAGAAGCAGTAATGACTGTCATGCTCAGTGCACAGTACATGCTTAGGTAACTACAACATGTAGAAGTGTGCTGAAGCATGGAGAATATCCATCATGCTACTGTAGTCACATTTAGGATCCAGTAGGCATTTTAGGTAATATTCTATAGATACTGCCCATTTTGCACTGCATTTTTACTTCCACTACATGCCCATTGGCCAGCCTGCTACTGCAGCCTGCCATACTGCCTGCTGTCTCATGCAGCTTTCTGGCCCATGGACATTATTTTTTCCCCTGTACATTTAGTTATGAACTTGTGGGCATGGCACCACATTCTTCTCTTTCCCAACAGGGAATTCACAACAGCCATACTTCTGTGCAGCTGAACATCATTTCAGCCACGTGTCCCCAACCAAATGTACCACAGGGAAATGTCATGCTGCCTAGATTCCTGAACCCAATAAAATCATAGGTTTACCCACCTCATTTTTAACTATTTGGAGAATTAACTGCTTGCATCTGACGCCTTTCACAGCTAACTCTTTCTTTAAATTTCATTTTATGACCCTTGGTTTCCTGATGTGTGAAAGGCAGGCAAGTCCTTGTATGTTAATAGGGTCTTAAGAGAACTATAGAAGGGGATTATGGCCTCTGTTCAAAATCCTTTGTGGGACTTCTTCGACTTTCTTCTCATATTCTACTTTACCTGAACGTTTTCTTCATATCCTTATAAACTGTAGTTTTGGTATATATAATATGTTTAAGATACAACTAGAAAAATAGAGTTGTGTACACTCACCATAAATGTAGATGTTCGAGTGTATTCACTGTTGCAGTCCTTACAAAATGGGTTGATTCCCAAAGCCCAGGAAAAAAAACAAAAGGGAGAAGGAACACCCACTGTGGCAAGGATGCCCTGCAAAACTGCAGTGGCAAAACCAGCCCTGGACTTGGAAAACAAGGGTAAATTGTAATGTTTAGTGAAAGTGTGGACAGAAGTCCATGTAGCTGCTTCCAGTATGTCCCTAGTAGGTACACCTCTTAAGAAAGCTGCTGAGGTAGAAGCTGCCCTAGTAGAATGGGTCCTAATACTCTGTGGAGGAACCTTGCCATGCTGTAAGTAACAAAAGTGAATACAATGAGCAATCCACTTAGAAATGGTCTGTTTTGAAACAGCTTTATCCTGAGCTCCAGGAGCATAACTGACCAACAACTGATCAGACTTTCGAAAAGATTTAGTACTGTCCAGGTAAAATCTAAGCTGTCGATGGACATCCAGGGAATGCAGTAACCTTTCACCTTTATTCTGAGGATTAGGAAAGAAGGTAGGCAGGTGGCTAGACTGGTTAAGAGACAGGCTAGATATCACCCTTGGTATAAAGGAGGGATTAGTTTGAATAGAAACACGATCCACATGGCTTTAAATTGCTAGCTCCCCTGAGGAACTGTTTCATCAAGGGATGAGAGAAAATGGGATGCTCAAAGGAACAATGAGCAGAAATAGTAGAAGCATGGATTTTGATAGAAGAAAAGGAAAGTCCACCATTAAGCAAGCCTGCCAGATAGTCAAGAATGAGAGGAAGAGAAGGTTGAGAAGGGTCTCCCCCTCTAGTCTGCATCCAAATGGAGAATCTTTTCCACTTATCTGTGTAAGATTTCCTAGCGCTAAGCCTCCTGGCCTCACGAAGGACCTCAACCACTTGTTGGGAAAGGTTTAAATTATGAGCCAAGCTGCCAAATGCATAAGATGAGGATGCAGAACCCCCCCCCCCCTCCTGAACCAAGACATCTGGTATCAGGGGAAGATGTCAAGGCAGAGACTGGGAGAAACTGTGAAGTAGTGGGTACCAATGTTGTCTGGGTCAGTCTGGAGCTATGATGATGGCCCTTGGTTTTTTGTCCCTTATCTTTAACAGCACTCTGGGAAGAAGAGGCAGAGGAGGGAATGCATAGATTGAGAGCTGTGTCCAGGTGAAGGACAGAGCATCCACCTTCCAAGGTTTGTTGCGATGATCCCTGGTGCAAAAGGTTGGAAGAAGGTGGTTGGTTGGAGATGAGAAAAGATTCACTTGGGGAGTGCCCCAATACTGAATGGTGCGGTAGAAGAGGGTCTTGTTTAGTTGCCACTCATGAGGATCCAGGAACTGCCTTGCTCAAATGGTCTGCCAAGGTGTTGAGTCTTCCTGGAAGAAACTGAGCTATCAGGTGAATGCCCATGGAAGCTGCTATGGACCACAGTACCATGCTTTGTCTGCACAGGGAGTAAGAGTGCACCCCTCCCTGCTTGTTGATGTACCACATGATTGTGGTGTTGTCTGTCCTGACCAGAAGAGTACCAGGAGAGAGAAGATGTTTGAAAGCCATTAAGTCCTGCTGGACTGCCATCAATTCCTTCAGATTTATGTGCAAATGAACCTGCTGAGAGTCCCCTGAATGCATCTGCCCTCTAGATGTGCTCCCCAAGCATAGTCCAAGGCATCTGTGGTGAGAGTCTGGCTGGCAGGAGGTGGACAGAAAGGTAGGCCTTTGTTCTGTGCACAGGCCATCGCCACCAAAGGAAATCTGTCTGCAGGCAGGGAATCAGAGGAAGTATTAAGTCTAAATCCTGTGCTGACACCAAAGGTTTTTAGGTATCATTGTAGTTTCCTCATATGCAGTCTGGCATATGAAATCATCAGCATACATGAAGCCATGAATCCCAGGGCTTGCAGGAATTGCCTTGCAGAGAGCTGGGTCATGCTTGCCAAATTTTTGAAGTAATTCAAAAGATCCATTTGTTTCTCTTGAGGGAGGAATACCATCTGAGTGGCTGTGCTCAGGCTCGCTCCCAGGAATACAATCTCCCTGGTGGGTACCAATTTTGACTTCTTTTCATTGATGGTGTAGCCAAAAGAAGTGAGAAGGTTCATTACAAAATTCAAATCCTTTAGAAGTTGCTCTGGAGAGTTTGCCTGAATAAGACAATCATCCATGTAAGGGTAAATTTGAATGTTTCTTTGCCTGCATAAAGCAATGACTGGAGCCAGGCATTTGGTAAAAACTCAGAGCAGTAGATAAGCTAAAGGGCAGTGCAGATAATTGGAAGTGCCTGTTCCCCGCCCTGAAGCGAAGGAACTGCCTGCAGCTTTTCCCTTATTGGGATGTGCAGATAAGCTTCTTTGAGATCCAAAGTCACCAGCAAGGAATCCTTGGCCAGCATTGGCAGCAACTGCTGAAGAGTGAGCATTTTGAATTTGGGAATTACCAGAAATGTGTTTAGAATTGACAAATCCAGAGTAGGGCACCAGGTGCCCCCTTTTTTAGGAACCAGGAAAAGTCTTGAGTAGAAACCCTGGCCTATCTGTAGTGCAGGAACTGGCTTTATTGCTCCCAGGTTTAGTACGAAGAAACTTATTTTTCTGCTTCTGCCCTTTGATTTGGGGGGATATCTGGGTATCCTTGGTGGACAGGGAAGGTATGGAAGGAGAACTTTTAGCCTTGGGATACTATTTTCAGCACCCATTTGGAGTCGGTGATGGTGAACCAGACATTTGCAAACATGGCTAACCTTCCCCCCAAAGGAAACCCTAGGCCCACAGAGGCAGGCAGGGAAGGCCAGAGTCATTGGGAATGCTTGCTTTGGGAAGTTTGCTTAGAACTCCCTGATTATGAAGAGGAAACCTTCCAGTGCTTAGCCTTTTGAGGGGTGGAAGTCTGTCCCCTAGGAGACCTGTAACCCCTAGACCTAGTGCGACTGTTTAGTAGGGTCAGGAAATGTCCAATTCTTAGAAGGGTAATGTCTACTAAAACTAGGAGGCTGAACTTGCAGAAATTCCTTAACAGTTTGCATATATTTGGCCTTATCCTCCAACTTTTTCAACACCTCTTCTGCTTTGCTACCAAAAAGATTGTCCTTGTGCAAAGGCACATCCAGTAATTTAGATTTGACAGGTTCAGAAAGGGGCTGTTCCCTGAGCCAAGCATGTCTTCTAATGACAGAACCAGTGGCTGTTGCCCTGCAAGAAACCTCCAAAGTGTCGAAACCACAATGTTGAGAATGTTTAGTAACCAGAGTGGCAGAATTCAATAAGTCTTGCATGTCCTTACTCTCCATCAGGGAAGAAACACCAGCAATTTTAGCCTTAATAGCCTCCAAAGTATGCTGCTGATACTTAAGCATATGAAAAAGACAAATAACAGACCTAATAGCCAGGGTGGAAGAAGTATAAACCTTTTTACTCCATCTATCCAAGGCCCTAGATTCCCTGTCAGAAAGAACAGGATTTTTAGCAACTGTGGCTTTAACACCCTTAGGGCCCTGAGAAATAATCTCAAGATCAGAAGTAGAATTCTTGAAAAGGACCAGAGCAAACCAGATCCAAAAATATAAAATTTATTAAGCGCTTTTGTCAGAATTACAGTTGACTTCTTCAGAATGATATAGCCATGAAAAAAAAACAATTATATACCCTAGTTAATCTCATTAACATACCTAATTAAGATGTGCTCTCATTTAAAAAGACAGGCTCCACTATAGTAATAGCACATTGACAAACCATATAATATAATATCGAACTTAATAAAAAACAATTATAAAATATCATATAAATATGTATCAGTTTAACTCTCTCTCTCTCTCTATATATATATATATATATATATATATATATATATATATATACATACACATACATACATATACATGTACATATACACATATGTATACCCACAAAATAAGGAATAAAAAATCAATTTAGTGTGTGTTTGTTTTAAATAACATCAAATAAACACTGTTAATTCATGCATTGAATCATCTTTTATGAAAAATGTTAAAAATAATAATCTGCTTTTAGTTTTAAATAGAAATGATGAATAATTTTTAAATCAGAAAAATAACTGTGGTACAAAAAATATAGTATACATTGGAGTTCGCCAGACATGCTAACATGTATTCAGTCGCATACCGCCTACTCAGAGGTGATCTGTGCCTGACGTACAAGGCCATGTCCAATCCTGAATTAATGGACATGCTCCACCTCAGAAAATCCAAATCCATCAGAGCCACGAGAACAAGTGACTTAAACCTTAACACAGAAATAAATAGAATGTGCTGGAGGGACAGATTCATAACCCAGAGGCTCCCTACACTCTGGAACAGAATCCCAGTCCATGTTAGGCAGAGCCCCTCACTGACTCTATTCAAGAGAAATCTCGACGAGTGGATGGGAGATCATAGGTTTACCCCGGGGGTCATCTCTGTGCCACTACTAGACAGAGGCATAGTAAACTAAACCCTAAAAGGGTGTAGTATTCTCATCCTAAGGGGTGGTGTAAGCCACATACACTCTGGCTAGGCTTATAAATGCCCTAGGGCAGATAGCCTAGTACGAACCTATGAACCTATGCTCAGTATACTACACAGGAAAAACTTAGGGAAGGCAAACAAAAAAATGCATTGGCCAAACGCATCTCTAATTTTCCAGATCACTATTTTAAGTTTTCAGTGTTGGAACATGTGGAGATAGATGAAAGGGGTGGGTCCATTGGACTTATTTTTAGGGTATAAAGAACTGCTTTGGCAGCTGAGGGTTAATGCCACTTGTTTTCCTGGTCTTAATGAAATTGCATCCCTCAGCAGCTATTTAAAACTAAAAGCAGATTATTATTTTTAACATCTTTCATAAAAGATGATTCAATGCATGAATTAACAGTATTTATTTGATGTTATTTAAAACAAACACACACTAAATTGATTTTTGTATTTCTTATTTTGTGGTCATAAATATGTGTGTGTGTGTGTATAGATATATATATATATATATATATATATATATATATATATCTCTCTCTCTCTCTCTATATATATATATATATATATATATATATATATGTATGGGTCTACTTCTAAAGACCGAAACGACGATTCCCCGACACAGAAATCACCGACGCCAGAACACCGACAACACACAAACCCGACAACGCGAAACACCGAACACCATAACACCGACACACGGAACGTAAACAACACACTACACTACATAGCATACACACTAGCCCTGACCCAAACCCTAACCCTAAGGTGCAACACTAACGCACACTTCACCTACCTGCACCCTAACCCTAACTCACTTACCCACCCCTAGCCCAAGCTCCGACACTAACGCACACTTCACCTACCTGCACCCTAACCCTAACTCACTTTCCCACCCCTAGCCCAAGCTCCGACACTAACACACACTTCACCTACCTGCACCCTAACCCTAACTCACTTACCCACCCCTAGCCCAAGCTCCGACACTAACGCACACTTCACCTACCTGCACCCTAACCCTAACTCACTTACCCACCCCTAGTCCAAGCTCCGGCACTAACGCACACTTCACCTACCTGCACTCTAACCTTAACTCACTTACCTGACCACTCCTACCTCGTCACTGTCGCACACTTACCGGGTCGCGATCACACATTACCCTTGTCGGTCTTTCCGCTGTTGGTGAACCACCCTGTCGGTATACGTACCTGTCGGTTATCTGGCGTCGGTGATTTCTGCGTCGGGGAATCGGCGTTTCGGTCTTTAGAAGGGGACCCATATATATATATATATATATATATATATATATATATATATATATATATAGTTAAATGAATACATATTTATATGATGATATTTTATAACTGTTGTTTTTTATTAAGTTAGATAGTATATTATATGGTTTGTCAATGTGCTATTATTATAGTGGAGCCTGTCTTTTTAAATGAGGGCACATCTTAGTTAGGTATATTAATGAGATTAACCAGGGTATATAACTGTTTTTTTTTTTTCATGGCTACATCATTCAGAAGAAGTCAACTGTAATTTTGATGAAAGCGCTTAATAAATTTTATATTCTTGGATCCTGTTTGCTCTGGTGCTTTCACAAGTTATTCAGTTAGGTTTGTTTTATTGTTTGGATTCTTGAAAGGAAACTGATGAGAATCAGGAACTCTATAATACCTATCAGGCTTTCTGGGAGCAGGAGGAACAGAATTAGGAGTCAAAGAATTCTCCATGAAAACATCATCAACCACTTCCAAAACTGGAGGGATTGCCAAAGGCTTATGCTGTGGCAAATCCAAGAATTCCCTAATCCATTTCTTAGACTGAGGGTAGTCCTGACTTTCCCATTTGAAATGCTCCCTAAGAGTATTCAGAGTATTGCCAAAAGAAAAACCTTCTGGAGGGGAGGCAAAAGGGATGGAGTCTTCTGCATCAGAATCCTCAAAACCAGAAAAAGTGGAGAGTTTCCCTCTTCATCAGCAGAATTGCTGGAAACCTTAGTCTGAGGCAGAGGAAGATGGGGACAATTCCTTAATACTTTTAGAAGGAGGTGGCTGAGAGCCCTTGATAAGGGTCAAGAGATCACTAGCCATTTTAACCATCTCAGCCGGAGGCATTTGAGGGGAGGCCGACGCCTGCTTAGGAGTAGATTTTCAGCTGGATGGCCTGCTAGAAAGCTAGAGGAACTCAGGAGGCCTAGCCACCACAGAAGTCTGAATCAAGGTCGTCGGTCTGGATCTGGTCTCTGGGCAGAAAAGAGAGGCCTCAGAAGCTTGCTTAGCGGCTCAGGAACCATCAGTGGCAGCGACTGGCAGAGGGTTAGAAAATGAAGTGGAAGCCTGCGATATGGAGGACTCATAAAAGGTCTCTGCAGACGCCTGCTGCTGAACATCCGCGGACTACAGGGGCAAAGAATGTGCCTCACTGACTACTGCTGGGCCAACAACCAAGTTAACAGGGACATCATTGGCTAATTTGACCCTAAGGCTGTTGCGGTCCTTATCCTTTCACTTCTTAGGAACATCTGAAGTCGGGAGACCAGAAGACGCCGTACCGACGAACTTAGGCCAAACTCCGAAATGCTTGAAAGATCCTAGCTCTACAACGTATGGTACATGGGTTGAAAGAAGGACAGAGAACACAGTTAGGGACGTTGTGCTCAAAGCCAAAACAAGTAATACAATAGGAGTGAAAATCACAGTGCGGAATCTGTTTTCCACGGGCAAGACAGTTATTAACTTTCTCTGACATTCGTTAAAGCAAGAAAAGAGGGTCCCCAATGGGGTACTTATCTGAGAATGTCTTCAACTAAGCAGTCAGAATACAAAAAGAAGGTACTCGGCTGACCGGCACTCATGCAAAATGCTTCTGCTTTGGGCTCCACGGTAAGAAAGACTGAGGAAACGATGCTAGCTGCCTTCTTTTGTACCCAATATCAGGCCTAAACCAAAGGTAGCTGACATCATACACCAACGACTTTGGTATTCTGGCCGACTGTGGGCTACCAGGAGCCGGATGACCCATTTTGTAAGGAATGCAACAGTGAAACATGAACATCATGAGATAGTGAATATAAGAAGTCCATTCAATCATGAATATCAGTTAGACATTGTCACAACATGTGTTTTTAATTCAGATGATGTCACCAAAGTTATACACCAGTACTAGTCCGGCTTGTGAGTAGGTACAGATGTTTTGGAACCAATGCCACAGAGACATACATTTGTATTCAGGGGAGGTAAGACCACTGGGCACATCTTAAACTAATATAAATGATACAGTAAAAGTAGTAAAAGCACCAACACTAAATTTATACTGACCAACGTATTACATATTGGCTCATGTTAGAATTGCTCAGTATGTACATATACATTAAAAATAAGAAATTTATGACTGCCAACATAAGCCAAATTTTTCAAATCTGGCATTTAATCACTTCCAGAAATGAGTGGGTAATGCATTTATCACCTGCTTATATTTTGCATTCAGCTTTGCATTCTATTTAGAACAGATGCCCAAAATACTAATGATGAGAATTCTGGAACATTTAAGTGATATCAGATGTAAGACGGCTTCCACTGCACTGCACAAACATACTTTCAACCATTCTGATGAAAGGTTTGCATTCATAGGGATTGATCACCAAGACATAAATAGCCCAAATAAAATGGGGTAGACTAGATATGTTGCTGCATAGGGAGAAGAGATGGATTGCAAATTCAAGGACTTTATTTCAGCCCAATTTAAATGAACACTTAAGATCTTTTGGCATTACAGATATAATTATATATTTTTAATTTATATGTATGTATGCATACATACATACACACATATATATATATATATATACACACACATTTTATATATATATATATATATATATATATATATATATATATATACACACACACACACACACACATATATACATATATATATATATATATATATATATATATATATATATATATATATATATACACACACACACACACACACACACACACACACACACACATGTATGTGTGCATTGTGTAATAAAAATGTTTGGCTTGTACATGGATGTGGTCATTTTTATCTGCACTCTTTCTGTGTCATCAAATATTTATGTACATTCTTGGCATATCTTTGCCAAGGATGCAGATACATTGTCAAGTCATCAAAGCTACTAAAGACCTCATTTAAATGTACTTTAACTTTTAGAAGGTAGTGTAAATGTGGCAAGTTCAGTCACTACATACCATACACAAAAATCAACACATCACCCCAAAACACACTACTATTTCATCATCTTTGCCTCTGAAGGCCCCAGATAAAATCACTTAAGACTGTGACAATTTTATGAATATTTAATGGCATGTTTAGATCTAATAATATATATTCTGGTAAAGGGTGCCATGAATCTCAGGTCTTTTGCCATTCCAAGCAGGCAATGTGCTACTGGTGACTGAGCTTCTGACACTACATTTTTTTCATTTGTTTTAGTTCTGCTGTGTTAAAACTGAAGACCGAGCAAGAAGATAGCTAAAATAAACGCATACACTGTTAAAAAGGAGCTGACCACAAGTTGCTGATATGCCATGTCTCTAACCTCATGTTCAGATATTATTAGTTGGTATTTTCCTTTTTTCATGGACATCCCCTTTGGTATTAAACAACTATTTCATCTACGTAGCTGACAGTTTCCTTGCTTTATTCCACCAGTGTGATAAAATCTTCGATGAACTTTTACTTATGGACAACCTTAACATATGACCAACTCCACTAGGACTAGCATTCTACATCTCCAAAATAAAATTTAGTATATAGATATCCTAAGCAAGCCTTCAGTCCAAACCACTTTAACTATGATGTCCTTGAGAGCAGATGTTGCGATAGAATGCATACTTCAACTCAAACATCTAGGGCTGTGAATTGACCCAGTTCTATACTTTAAAACCTGTGTGAACAAACCAATTTAGCAGTTCAAGACTAACTTGTACATCACCACCAGCACCAACTACCAAAACAAATTAAGGAATTATAGGTCAACGTTATCTGGACACCAGCCCTATTTTATGCTTTACCAATAATCACTCTCTCATGAAAAAAACATCTTTATATTCAAAACATGTTGACGAGTATCATTCAGTTTCTAAGATCTCACAGTGTGCAACAGTATTGCCTCATCCTCTCTAAAGGCAGCATGTTATCTTTTGTCTTTAAAGACCATTACTTTCTAACCACACTTATCTACTAATAGGTTTATAAATTTCCTCATTTCAGCCCTTGTCTCTCAATCACTGACAAGCTAAATTTCAAATCACATTCTAGGCTGCAACACATCTCAACAGTTTCTCATTCATTCCAACCAGCACCCACTACACAGCTCATCTTGCACCTCAATAATCTTCTCCATCTCAGGCACCAAACTTAACTCCTAACATTATGTATCAATAAATCCACCCTTCTATTCTTCAGAAATGCCTTAAAGCAACATCTGTTTTACCACTCCATATACACTTGTGCAAGTATGCTGCAAGTAAGTTACATAAGTGTTGAAACTTTAAACACACGCCACCCGTCACACTAACCCTAATACAAAGAGAGTGCAAGAAATATGAAAACGAGCCTAACTAGATGTTTCAGCTACATAGCTTAAAACCCCAAAGTTTCATGAACCAAAGTCAAAGCAAGATTACTTTAATTACCTTAGTATTCACTTCACTTTACATATTGTTTCACCTGATCAGTCCAGCTGTTGATTTGTAATTCAACTTGAATGGTCTAACTATAAATTTTCCTACCTGCTGAATCCTCTGCTTGTTCAAAAAGTCTCTGTCTAAATCTATGGATATAGGTATGTTGATTTAATGTACCCATTCAAATTATTGGAAAAAGGTCATAGTACTATTCCCGTAATCAGTAAAGTGTATGGGTACATGAATCATGACAAGAAGGGTCTTTATACAGAAACACTATGTCTGTCTCTTGCATTACTAAAAATATGATGCTTATTCCAGTGTCTGACTCAGAAAAATCCCTTTTAGGAATGTCAGAACCAAAGTCTGATTGTGGAATGAAAGAACTAATGATTTACATATTTTTCACTTACTGACATGACTGTTGCATAGCTCATTTTCTTCACCTATTACCACTGCAACACACAAGTACTTTTCTTTTACTGACATTTGGTGAACAGTTTTGAATACTATTAGCCTGTGTACATTCTGTTTTGGATGCTTTTCTTAGTCCATCTCAGTCATTAACAGTTCAAACACAAGCACCTTCTTCTTTACAAAACTTAGAAAAGATGAACCTTCTTTGAGTTAGATGTATATAAATTATTTATTTATTTATTTTACATTTGTTGACTGGGATAGTCCGACTGGATACATGTCCATTTTCAGTGAAGGCCCGGGGAGGAAAGCTCCAAGGAAAACAATTAAGTTTACAGATAAATTAAGATTACAAGGTAAATAAAAAATTAAGAGTACAGATACAGTAAATACTGTTGTTACTTATTTAACAATATGTACAAATTCCAAAGTTTTAAGATAATACCAGGGGTAGGTCCGGTTTAAGAGACAACAAGCTCTATTAAAGGTTTTTAACTCAGTCTAGTGTAGAGTTAGCCACGTTTGATACATTAACATAACCAGTTTAGTGTCAGATATTGTTCGAGTCTTGCCTTAAATTGACTCAGGGTAGAAAGTAAAGCAATGTCAGCTGGGAGTGATTTCCAGGATCTACCTGCTGAGCTGACAAATAGAGAATCACCGGCTGAGATGTTGGTTTTGATAGACTGAACTAGCAAGTCTGTTGGATCATTGAAAGAACCTGGGATTGTTATAGGGGGGTGATAATGTTAAGTGCAGGAGTATTGTCTGGGTTGTAGAGGATTTTGTAAGCCATAATCAGCTGGTTATACTGGATCAAGCTGGGCAGTTCTAGCCACCCAAGCTGGTTTAAATTGAATGGTGTGTCCTATAAGGTAGACCAGTGGTAAATCTCGCAATGTCGTTGTAGCAGATGGAAAATTTATTAAGAACAGACTTGTTTAGGTTAGAGAGTAAAGGGGACGCATACAGGACAGTTAAAAGTAGGTGAGAGCGAGCTATGGCAATTTTAGCAGGTGGAGTCAAGAAGGCTTTTATCCTATAAAGTGATCCTAATTTTTTATTGATGGTTTGATTAACATGCAGGTCTAATTTAAGATGGTTATCTATAGTAACACCTAGTAGTTCTGTAGAGGTGTCTGGGGAAATTATAGTGTCATTATTGGACTTTATGGTAAAGGTAAATTCAGAGGACTTGAGAGTTGGTGAGAAAAGTAATAGTTTTGTTTTTTTGGATTTAAGATCAGATGACGACCAGAAAGCCAATTTTCTATTATGTTGAAGGCGTTCTGTGTGGCTGACCATAGTTCTGTTTGGGATGTGGCTGAACAGATTAGGGTGGAGTCGACAGCGTATTGGATACAGCTGACTTTTGGGATAAGAGTATAGAGGTCATTGATGAAAATAGAGAACAGAAGGGGTCCTAGTATAGAACCCTGGGGTATACCAAAGGGAGTTGGGTAGGAGGTTAGATAGTTTGTTATGCCAAAGGACAGCCTGCTATCTGCACTTAGATACGAATGGAACAATTGAAGGGCTTTAGTATCTAGACATAGTGTTTTTAGGGTGTGAATGAGAAGTTTGTGATCAATCATATCAAATGCCTTGGAGAGGTCCAAGAAGAGGGCAGAGGATATTTTATTTTGGTTACGATTATGGTTTATGGTGTTGGAGAAGGCAAGTAGCAGTGAAGTACTGCTGTGGTGAGGTCGGAAGCCACGCTGTGAGTCTGCCATAAGGTTATTCTGGATTAAGTGATGCAGAAGTTGTCTATGAATACATTTTTCCATAATTTTTGCAAGTGGGGATAGTATAGCAATTGGCCTATAATTAGATAGTTCAGTAGAGCTGCCTCCTTTATGAAGTGGGATAACATAGGATATTTTCCAGATGGTGGGAATTTTGGCTTCTACCATGGTTTGATTGATTAGAATTGAAATGGGGTAGGCAATGACTTCAGCTGCTATCTGTAGATATTCAGCAGGGAGTAGATCAGCAGTGTGTGCAGTTGGTTTTAATTTTTTGATCAAGTTATGGGTAAGTGTGGTGGCAACTGGTTGGAATCTGAATGAGGGTTGGTTACTAGGGGTGGTGTCCTCAGGGCCAGGGGAGCTTAGAGGTAGTTGGCCAGTTAGAGTTTGGATTGTCTCAGTGAAGAATCTGTTAAAACTGTCAGAGACTTCCTCAGGAGGTTTGTCAATGGTTGCTGCAGGGATCGGGGTGGAAGTATGTCCACGATGTAATAGTTTATTTAAACCTGACCAAAACTTCTGAGGGCTGTTTTGATTTATTTGCTGTAGACTATAGTAGTGTTTTTTTTTTGTCTTGTAAAATGGATTTTTTAGTCTCACTCCTTGATTGCCTATATGAAATGTGATCTTGGGGGGTGTCTTTTGTGGTATGCCATAATGCCCATGCCTTATTTCTAAGGGTAATTTTCAGTTTTGGTCTCTTTGGAAAGCCATTGCGCAGTTTTTGCCTTTGTACTTATTGAGCGAAGAGGTGCGAGAGAGTCAAAGGTCTCAAGGAATTTGTTGAAGTATACAACAGCTTCCTCTAAGCGGAGATTTTTTAGAATTGACCATTTACACGAGTTTAGTTCCTGTTGGAATTTGGCAGGGTTAAAGTTCTTTTTGTTTCTTACCATTCTAAGTGTGGGTTGATGGGTGTAAATGGATGTAAATCAATCTTTTTTGTAGTGCAACTGTTGTTTCCATATGGCAATGCTTAATCTGTTAGAAAACCTGTCAAAAAATGGAAGTCCTGGATCAGAGGTTTGAACTGCATCTTGATGCAAGTTGCCTTCAGTGACAAACCAGAGAAAGCCATCAAGGTATTTGATACTTCTGCAGTAAAAGATGAGGACATAAGCAATTCAGCAGTGCTGAAATACAAAATTCAAGCATACTATGGCGCCAAAGCAGAATTTACCCCATGTAAGTTTTTTTTTTAACTAGAAACCAGCACATGCAAGGGACTGAATTTGGGCAGCTATGTGACTAAATATAATAAGAGATGGAATTGTATGTGGTGTAAGAAATATTAACAAGAGATAAGGACTTCTAAGAGAATCAGATCTGAGAAAGTCACAGATGTAAGATACATTGTTTTTTTTTGTAGGATGATAGAGTGGATTTGCTGACAATATGTGACAGAACTGACAATGAATCTAAAAATAAATGGGAAGCAAAACCCCAAAGTGACAAAAATACAAATATGTGGGCCAACGTATCACATTATAACACATTGTCCCCAATGGTGTCAGGTGGCGTCTAATAACAAAATAAAAAAGCATGAAATGATGATAGGTATGTCTACTATGTAGATCTTGGCAAGACTAGAGGCAGTGGAAGAACATAAATCAAATTTCTAGAATGTGCGAATCTACTGGGCATTATAGCCACCGTTTTCTTTTTAACAGAAAGGACTCAAAAAAAACAGAATATTAATATGCTACATCAGACAACAATACGAAGCCAGAAAGCCTTTTGAGCACTGTCTAGTTGCATTCTGAAAATATACTATTTATGCATAACAAGCAGAATAAATACCTCTGGCAATTAAGTGTGTGGCAACATGAAAAAGAAAAACAACCACACAGAAACACAGTCAAGGCCCAACTCCATAATATTGCAAGCACAACACAAGTCAGGAGATGAAAGAATGCAAACAAAGATGAACACATCCCGATAAAAACTGCATAAAACTTTAATAAATAGTAAGTGCTTTCGCAAGTACAGTTGCTTCTTCAGACCACTTTAACTTCAATACAAAACATCAACTAAATAAATATTATCTACTAATTAATTAAATTCTATCCTTAACCAATAAAATGTAGAGCATTTCTAGTTACTAAGATATTTGCAATTGCTTGGAAGATCATCACTCTCACTCCTTTCACTCAACTTGCCATTTAAAAATAAACATACAATATACATTATTAAACAAAAACAATTTAAAATCATTAAACCAACAGTGCAACAAAACATTATTTTGCAAAGGCAAAAAAATAATAAAAATAAATATAATCACCTTCTTTGTCTTCTTGCCTTAAGAATAGGCTTTAGAGAGACAATCATTTAAGCTCAAACCTGATGTGATCTGAGCCTTAAAATCCAATGAAACTCCAAACGCTCTATTTCATTAATCAAAGCCCCCATTCTCATACCTTCCGTTACCACTTCTAAGACTAAGAGCTTAAATTCATGTCCCTTGCCTCACTTATTCATATGTTTAGCAAATAGTTCAAGCATTTTTGTGCACAATAATGTTGTTGCCTTTCGGCTTTTCCTGGTTAGGGGTCACCACAGCAGAACTCCGGTCCACTAATGATTGGCAGTAGATTTTCACGAATGCCGAGGTGCCAGCTCGACGTCCAACCTTCAATGAAGGCATGCCCATTTACGCACGTCTTTCGAATGCCCACCCAACCGCAGGGATGACATGCAGACTCCACACAGAAGACACTCCCCGCACTCCAGCCGAGAATCGAACGGGAGAATCTCTTGCTGTGCCAACAACGCTACCGCTGCACCAATGATGGTCCCTAATTCGTTCTTGTAGGTGCCATGGAATGACCTGCAAAAGATACAATGAGCTAAATAAAGTTTTTGGTGTTGCAATCTGCCTATGCTCTAAGGTTATACATTTTGCCATCATCCAGATGAAGGAACACAGGGATATTCATCTATAAAATTACAAAATGAGCACCCTTTGAATTTTCTAGTGCCTGGTATATTACTAATAGCCTCAGTCATCTCCTTCCTCTTGGGATAACACAACCTCTGTTAAAAGGACCTTTTATTCTTATACCCAAATCTGGGTTTAAGTCCTGCTAATTTAGCAATCTCATCAACTGTATGCAGAATGTGCCAGAACTTACTAATAATTTTCCTAAGTTCCTTATCATCACTAGTATAAGTTAGACAAAATATCATATGATTTTTCCTGTTAGCTCGGTATATTTCAAGGCTTAAGGGGGGGGGGGGGGTGAAAAAATAAGGCTTCCCATTGGTTGTTCTAGATTGCCTTGCTAATTCACATGCCTCTTCAATATCAGATTCTTTGTAAACCCTGTTGGAAAACTCAGTCTTAACTATACCCACACCTTGTTCGAAATTATCCTTCCTAGCAAAAATCCTGGATGTTCTTAGGGCTTGTTCCCTGACTACATTTTGGAACATATGCTTGGGGAGCATACCAGTATGAAGAACATATGAAACAGAAAACATTTTTTCCTATACATTCTAGTAAAAGTAATCCCTAATTAACCTGTACATTCAAAAATTCGATCTGGCTGGCGGAATAGGTCATTGTAAACATTAAAAAGTTACTCCTGTGATTCAAATGATCTATAAAAATCTAAACGTTGCGCGTTTGCTATCCACAGCAAGAAAAGGTAGTCTACAAAACAATGATAAAACCACAACAATTCCTTATACACCAATGACTCTAGCACAGGATTACCCTTCCCCTTTGGCTATAACCAGACTGGCATAGCTACTGGCACAATACGTGCCCAAAGCTATGCCAGATGTCTGTAAATAATTCACCCCATCAAATACAAATGCATTGTATTCCAGCACTAATTCTAAAAGATAAATAAAATCTATCTTCTGTGGAGTATATCCACACTTCTGAACAAGGAAATCTTTAACTATCTCTATACTCTCTTGTACTGGGAATCACCGTAAATAAAGAGGTTACATCAAGTGAAACCTAACACTTGATGTCCTGTACTGTCTCTTCCTTATGGAACTTATACAGATCCTGTAATAAAATTTTTACTATCATGTAAAATAGGAGTATACTGTTCAAGAATCGGTCTCAGCTGTTTCTCATCATCGACAGATATAGGCTCAGTGAGCCACCCAACCCCTGCTACTATCGATCTAAAAGGTGGAGGCATCCCATGGAAATTAGGTATAAGTGGGGTCTCTACTAAAGAATATCGAAACAATTCCTTCAACATAACTTTACTTTGTACACATTCACGCAATGACCTCACAATTTCTTCCTTCAAACATTCTATGACATTCTTACTAATCACTCTATACTTCTTGTGCCAATAGCGATGCCAATCTGGTTATGGCGGAATGGTAGGCTAATTATGTGCTAGGGTTGTTGGTATATACGGAACTGTTGTGATTTTTTCATCAGTTTGTAGATTACCTTTTCTTGCTGTGGATAGGAAATGAAGCACAATGTTTGGATATTTTTAGATCATTTGAATCACAGTAGTAACTTTTTAAGGTTTACCATGACCTATTCTGCCAGCCAGATTTAATTTTTGGATGTACAGGTAATTAGGGATACTGATGGGAGTTTCTTTACTAGAATGTATAGGAAAGAATGCTATGACCCTTCATATGGTCATCGTACCAGTATGCATCCCAAGCATATGTTCCGAAATGTAGTCAGAGGACAAGCCCTAAGAACATCCAGGCTTTTTGCTAGGAAGGATGATTTCGAACAAGGTTTGGATATAGTTCAGACCGAGTTTTCCAACAGGGGTTACAAGGAATCTGATATTGAAGAGGCATGTGAGTCTTATTTTTCCTCTCGCCTTAAGGCTCGAAACATACAGCAGAAACAGGATAATCATATAACATTTTGTCTAACTTATACTAGTGATAAGGAACTTAGGAAAATTATCAATAAATGCTGGCACATTCTGCATACAGATGACAAGATTGCTAAGTTAGCAGGACTTAAACCCAGATTTGGGTATAAGAATAAAAGGTCCTTGTAACAGTGGTTGTGTTATCCCAAGGGGAAGAAGATGATGGAGGCTATTAGTAATATACCAGGTACTAGAAAATGCAAAGGGTGCTCGTTTTGCAATTTTATAGATGGATTCCCTATGTTCCTTCATCCAAAAGATGGCAAAATGTATAACCTTAGAGCACAGGCATATTGTAACATCAAAAACTTAATTTATTTAGCTCATTGTATCCTTTGTAGGTCATTCTATGTGGGCAAGAGCAATAGACACCTACAAGAACAAATTACAGACCATCATTATTGTGTACGCAAAGGCTTGAACTATAGCGCACTTGATAAACATATGAATGAGTGAGGTGAGGGACATTAAAGTTCTTAGTCTTAGAAGTGGCAAAGGAAGGTGTGAGAAGGGGGATTTCATTAATGAGACAGAGCATTTGGAGTTGCATTGAACTTTTAGGCTCAGACAGCATTGAGGTCTTGGCTTATATGATTGTGTCTCCCTAAAGCCCGTTCATAAGGCAAGGAGACTAAGAAGGTGATGTTTATTTTTATTATTTTATTGCCTTTGCTAAATAATGTTTGGTTGCACTGCTGGTTTAATGATTTTAAATTGTTTTGTATAAAAATGCATATTGTGTGTTTATTTTTAAATGGCAGGTTGATTGAGTGAAAGGAGTGAGAAAGTACAGTTTTGTACCTACCATAAATGTAGATGTTCGAGTGTTAAAACAGCTGCAGTCATAACAGATGGGTTTTCCTGCCATCAGGCAGGTCCTCGGTCGGCCGAATTCCAAAGTCTACGTCCGGCGTCGGATGTCGTAGCTTCTTCCCTGATGTCAGTGTGACAGGGGTATAAAAGAACCAGCCGACGCCATTTTCTTCAGTTTTTCTTGCCCCAGATGTCAGGTGCCCCCAGAAGGAAGGCAATACACAAATTTATGTAAAAAAGCAATGCGGTATAATCAAAAAACAGTAGTTGCAAGCAAATACACCATGTAAGAATACCCCAATCAGGTTGTATGAGGAGGTGTTAGTCATAAGGTCTGTCCCAAGAGGGGAAGGAGGGAGGGAAACCTGGACTGCAGCTGTATTAGCACTCGAACATCTACATTTATGGTAGGTACAAAACTGTACTATGTTCATCGTGCATACAGCTGCAGTCATAACAGATGGGTAGAATCCCAAAGCTAAAAAAGGGTGGTAGGCACTAGGTGGAACTAGGAGGAGCCAGGATGCCCTGCAGGACTGCAGTGGCAAAGCCTGCTCTAGATTTGGAGTATAATGATAGGTGATAGTGCTTGGAGAAAGTATGTACAGAACTCCAAGTGGCTGCTTCCAAAATATCTTTGGTAGGAACCCCCCTGAGGAAAGCTGCAGAGGTAGCTGTGGCCCTTGTGGAGTGAGGTCTGATCCCTGCAGGAACAGTTTTACCATGAAAAGAATAACAAAAATGTATGCAGTGGGCTATCCATTTTGAGATTGTCTGTTTGGAAATAGGCTTCCCTTGAGCTCCTGTAGCATAGGACACAGAGTTGCTCTGATTTTCTGAAAGGCTTTGTTCTGTCCAAATAATAATGTAGCTGTCTGTGAATGTCCAAGGAATGTAGTAGTCTCTCCCCTTTGTTTTGAGGATTAGGGTAAAAGGTAGGCAAGTGGATAGCCTGATTCAAGGCTACCTTGGATACTACGTTTGGCATAAAGGAAGGATTGGTTCATAAGGAAACTCTGTCCTGATGGAAGATGATGAAAGGCTGCACAGCCATGAGGGCTTGTAGTTCTGAAACCCTGCGAGCTGAGGTGATAGCCAGAAGGAAGGCTGTTTTCCAGGACAAATATTGTAGTTCTGTTGAAGCAGCTGGCTCAAAAGGAGGTAAGGTCAGTTTTTCTAGAATGAAATTGAGATCCCAAGCAGGCACTGGTTGTTTCCTGGGGGGTTTTATATTCTTAGCCCCTCTGAGGAACTGTCTTAAGAGGCGGTGAGAGAATAAAGGAGGGTCAGTGTTGTATTCTGCAGAAATGGCTGAGGCATGGATTTTGATGGAGGAGAATGATAGTCCACTGCTTAGCATCTCAGCTAGGTACTGTAATATTTGAGGTAAGTTCAGTATTGCTGGATTCTGACCCTTTTTCTGATTCCAAGCACAAAAACGTTTCCATTTTGCAAAGTAGGCTTTTCTAGTTGAAGGCCTTCTGGCCTCCAAAATGACATCCTGCACCTCCTTGGAGAGTAGGGTCTGTTGTGAACTTAAGGAATCTTCCATGCGGCTAGATTGAGTGTTTTCAGCTGGCTGCGAAGAGTTTTGAAGTTGTGCTGAGTCAGTAGAAGAGGCATTAGTGGCAGGGTCCATGGTGGGGAATGCGTCAGGCTCCTCAGGAGTGGATACCAGTGTTGTCTTGGCCAGTCTGGAGCAATGAGAATCATCTTTGGTCTGTCTGCTCTGGTTTTTAATAGAACTTTGGGCAGCAGTGGAAGAGGTGGAAAGGCGTAAACCGACATAGTTGTCCAACTGAAAGAGAGTGCGTCCACTTTCCAGGCCTGTGGATGAAAGGTCCTTGAGCAGAATTTTGTCAATTGGTGATTTCTGTGGGAGGCAAAGAGATCTATGTCTGGCCTCCCCCATGCTTGAATTATTTTTGTAAAAACTTGAGGATGCAACTTCCATTCGTGTGGATCTGTCATATTTCTGCTTAGGTTGTCTGCCAGCGTGCTTTCCTTGTCTGGCAGGTACCGTGCTTGAAGTTCGATTTGTAGCTCCAGAGCCATGTTCCAAAGAGACATGGTTAGTCTGCATAGGGGGTATGAATGGGTTCCTCCCTGTTTGTTTATGTACCACATTACTGTGGTGTTGTCCGTCCTTATTAATAGCTGGCCTGGATGCAGTAGGTCTTTGAAAGCCGTAATAGCATGCATTACTGCAAGCATTTCCTTTTGATTGATGTGCAGGTGCTTTTCTTTTTGGGACCATTTGCCCTGAATGCACCGATCTGTCATGTGCGCCCCCAGGCGTAGTCCGAGGCGTCTGTTGTGATGACTTGATTTGCTTGAGGATTGCAGAATGGGAGACCTGTGTTTTTTTGGCATGCTTGAGCCCACCACAGAAATTCCTTTTGAAGACATGGAATCAGTGGTATCATTGTTTCCAAACTGTGACTGTGTTGAGACCATAGGTTTTTTAGGTACCATTGAAGTTTCCTCATATGCAGCTTTGCACATGGGATTAGCAGGATGCAAGATGCCATGAATCCCAGAGCCTGCAGGATTTTCATTGCAGTCAGCCTGGTGAAGGTTGCCAGTTTTCTGAAGTATTGAGTTAGTTGCCCTTGTTTCTTTGACGTGAGGTAGGCCATCTGGGTATTTGTATTCAAGCTGGCACCCAGGAAAATTATTGTTTGAGAGGGTATTAGCCTTGATTTCTTTTTGTTGACTGTGAATCCCAGAGAGTTCAACAACATTATTACAAACGCCAGATGTTTCAGAAGTATGTGCTTGCTGTCCGCTTGGATCAGGCAGTCGTCCAAATATGGGTATATTTGTATCCCTTGAAGTCTGCAGTAGGCAATTACTGATGCCAGGCATTTTGTGAACACTCTGGGCGCAGTAGATAAGCCAAAGGGCAATGCAGAGAATTGATAATGGGTTGAACCTGCAAGAAACCTGAGGTATCTTCTGCAATCTTGTCTGATTGGGACATGCAGGTATGCCTCCTTGAGGTCCAATGTTACCAGCCAAGACTCCTTGCCCAGCATTGGAAGAAGCTGCTGTAATGTGAGCATCTTGAATTTTGGTACGAGTATTAATGTGTTTAGGATGGATAGGTCCAAAATAGGTCTCCAATCTTTGCCCTTCCTTGGTACCAGGAATAGTCTGGAATAAAAACCTTGACTCTGTTCTTGTGCAGGTACCTCTTGAATAGCTTTCATGTTCATGATATCTGAAATTTGCTTTTGTGCCTCTGCCCTTTGATTGTGTGGCTAGGTTTGGCAAGCCTCTCTTTTTTGGAAGGGTGTGAAAGTGGAATCTGTAGCCTCTGTCTATGATGCCCAGGATCCATTTGTCTTTTGTAACAATATGCCAATTTTTCGAAAATAATGCCAGTTTTCCGCCTAAAGGTACTGCCATTTGAGCCTTGCTTGGCATGCAAAGGGGAAAGTCATTGGTTCTGTTTTCTGAAAGGCTATCCTCACCGCCTCTTTGTGTAGGTGCTTGCCATTGTCTGCCTCTAAACGATCCTTGAGATTGCCCTCTACTCCTCGGGCGCCTGTATCGACTTCTTTGGGGTCTGTCCGTAGCTGGAAAGGACCAATTTTTTGAAGGCCAATTTCTACTGAAATGTGGAGGTTGTACCTGTAGGAAATCTTTGACTGTTTGCATTGATTTTGCCTTTTCCTCCATTTTCTTTAATACCTCCTCAGCTTTAACACCAAACAATACATATTTTTGAAGAGGTGCATCTAGCAATTTAGCTTTGACATGATCTGGTAAGGTTTGCTCTTTGAGCCAAGCATGTCTATGTATTACTGATCCTGTAACAGCAGCTCTACATGAGGCCTCTAAAGCATCAAAACCACATTGCAAGGTATGTTTACCCACTTGTTCTGCACTATGTAACAAATCCTGCAACTCTTTCAAGTCTGGTTGTTCAGGTTGTGACATTTTGCTTTTCAACTGTAATAATAGAAACTGTTGGTACTTTAACATATGGAATTGACAATGTAATGCCCTCATGGTTAAGGTGGCTGAGGTGTATACCTTTTTCCCCTCACCTTTCTAAAGCTCTGGAATCTCTTTCTGAAGGTAATGGATTTTTAGCAGTGGAGGCCTTAATTCCCTTGGGACCCTGTGAAATGGTTTCTGGGTCAGCCGCATGGCTTTTGTATCGGAATTGGTGTGAATCAGGAACCCGGTAATAACTGTCAGGCTTGACTGGAGCTGGAGGTAAAGAGTCTGGGTTGAGGCAGGCCTCCGAATACACATCATCTAGTATGTCTAAGACAGGAGGTATAGCCAGAGGCCTGTGCTGAGGGAGCAAGAGGAAATCCCTAAGCCTTTTCTTGGAGTCTGAGTACTCTTGGCCTTCCCAGTGGAAGTGTTCCCTCAAGGTATGTAATGTTTCCCCAAAAGAGTAATCCTCAGGGGGGGGGGGGAGACAGAGGGAATGGACTCTTCTGCATCAGAATCTTCAAAAGGGGAGTATGAATGTTCCTGGTCTTCAGAATGTTCTGAAATAATGGAGGCCTGGTCCGAGGAAGGGGATTCTTCTTCCACTCTGGGCCTTTTGTCTGGGGGGGGTTGAGAACCCCTGATAAGAGTAATCAAATCTTCAGCCATTTTGAGCATCTGTTTTTTAGGCATGGGGCCTTGAGAGGGACCCTGTGGAGCTTGTCTTTTAGTATGCATGGATGCTTTAGACTTAGTGAAAGCCTTGATAGAAAAAGAAGAAGGAGGCCTGAAGACACCTTGAGAGGTGGCAGGCCTATCTAAACTGAGTTTCCCCGCCAAGAGTGGCTTCAGCATCTGTAGTCGAGGTGTGGGCCGAAGAGCCTGTGACCTCGGGCATAGAAGACACCACCAATGAAGTGTCATCAGTAGTCAGGGGCTGCGTAGGCGCCTCGCTGAGAACCGGAGCAGCTGTAGTCAGCTTTAGCGTGGTGTCGGTAGAAGTCACGGACCTCGTATGTCGGTCTTTGCATTTTTTACTCAAAACTGGAGTCGGAGCATCCGACGACATAATGTAATTAAACTTTTTGCCAAAATAGTGTTAGGCGAACTCCGCCCGACGCTTAATAGTGCGTCTGTTGAATGTAGCACAAAAACGACAGGCCGAGACATCGTGGTCTGGGTCTAAGCAAGGAATGCAGAGGGAATGAAAATCCTTATGCGGTATTTGCTTCCCACATGAAATACAATTATTAACTTTGTCTGACATCGGTCTGAGGCAAGAAAAGTTTCCCCAACGGGGTACTTAGCTTTCAAGAAGACTTCAGTTGAAAAATATTCATATTCTCAGGAGCTGGCCGACCGGCACTTGCGAACTGCTTCTGCTTTGGGCACTGCGCGGCAAGAAAGACTGAAGAAAATGGCGTTGGCTGGTTCTTTTATACCCCTGTCGCACTGACATCAGGGAAGAAGCGACGACATCCGACGCCGGACCTAGACTTTGGAATTCGTCCGACCGAGGACCCGCCTGACGGCAGGAAAACCCATCTGTTATGACTGCAGCTGTATGCATGATGAACATCAGTGATCTTCCAAGAGATTAGGTGCATCTTAGTAACTAGAAATGCTCTACATTTTATTGGTTAAACATATAATTTAATGAATTAGTAGATAGTATTTATTTAGTTGATGTTTCGTACTGAAGTTAAAGTGGTCTGAAGAAGCAATTGTACTTGCAAAAGCACATACTGTTTACTAAAGCTTTATGCAGTTTTTATCGGGATGTGTTCATCACTGTTTGCATTAACTTGCATCTCCTGATTTGTGTTGTTTGAAATATTACAGAGTTGGACCTTGACTGTGTGTCTGTGTGGTTACAGTTGCTAATTTTTTTCATATTTATATATTTATTCACTCAGTTTGGCAACCATGGTAGAACACTGATCCAAATGGACCTATTTCAGTCTCACCCCTAACAAATATAAATGACAGCAGGCAATCAAGTTAAGTATTTTGAATACAGACTTTCATGTGAAGACAGCATTTAATCAGTAACAGTAATGACAACAAAGTACACAGTACAAGGGACAACATGAAGGGATGGTAAGAGGAAGGAGGCAGGAAGAAGAGTGTGAAATAGTAAGGTAAAGGCACACAGAAATGAACTATGTACAAAGTGGAACAGATATCAGATGTTAATGTAGGGAAATAATCTGAGGAAGACATAGGTGCCTGACTAGTAAAGAGGAAAGTGGGAGAATAAGTAAAGTGTCCAGATAAAAAGCATTTCTAAACTCATTCAAACTTGAGAAGATCTTTAAGATGGAATGAGGGATATGAGGTGATGTTTTTAAGATTAGTGTGGAGGGATTCCCAGAGTTTGGGGCCTAAGATGGAGAAGGTATGGTTAGTACAATGAATTCTGGTTCTGGGAGATTGAAGAAGCAGACCAGGGTAGTTACGAATTCTTAAACTGTACCTGGGGGTGGGGGCTGTGTGAATAGTTTGCTTACAGTTTGTATGGTGGAAGTTTTTCTTGGGTGCTGCTGCAACCGGTGGATGCCCATGTTCAAGCTGTGCTAGTAGAATGCCTTTACTTACGGTATTCCTCATGGGTTTGTAGAAAAAGGGGGAACTTTTATTGCACCAAAATAGGAGGGAATTTATTTTCTTCTTTATTTATTCTAGGGAAAGGTGAAAGTTTAGTTCAGTATCAAGCCACATACCAAGGTATTTGAAGGATATGACTTGGTCAGTAGAGTGGTCAAGATGATAAAGGGTAAGAAGTGATAGAGAGTTTTTCTGCAAGTTAGAGAGGGTACCAAATGGCACTATCTGAATTTTGGAATTGTTCTGAATTAGCTTGTTATTAAGCCATTTGATAAGAGAAAGGAAGTCAGCTTGTAGTTATTGCTGTATGGCACAGGAGGACAGGTTTGAGTGAAATAAGACCATGTCATCAGCATAAAGTAAACAGAGGGAGACACACAGGTGAGGGAGATCAAGTGGTAGCTAATTAATGAAAATGGATAAAAGAAGGGGAGCCAGAATGGAGAGTTATGGGACACTTTAAGGAGAGGTGTGAAAGTAGTGAAGGTCTTTTGAAAATGCAGAGAATTACCAATTTAAGAGATTAGTTTTTAAACAGGGAGCTGTATCTTGGCTAATTCAGGTTTCAGATAGATCTAAAATAATGTTATGGTCAACCTGATTGAAAGCATTGATGAGGTCATAAAGATGGGTCCAGTGATAAGGCCTGTGTCCACTGCCAGACTTATTTTCAGTAAGTGTGCAAAGTGCATCAGAAGTGGCTGAAAGCCATGCTGTTTTGAGGCTACTTGATGACAATGGGAGATGTAATGTGGCACTAATGATTTCAAGGATTTTACTAAGCATGAGAAGAGTGAAGATGGGACTGAAATCAGTGGCATGGGATGACTTACTTTTCTGTAAAGGTTTTATACACTAGCTGCTTTCCAGATATCAGGCATAACATTTTGAGTTAGGCAGAGATTAAAAATATGAAAGTGGAGAGACTGAAGTTCTTGCATATGAATAAGAACCATGCAAAAAGATTGTCAGGACCAGCAAGTGTGCCAGGTTTTAGAGCTTCAAGTAGTGGTACTATGTTTTCAGATAAACACAAAAGCCAGAAGCAGTAGCTGGATTGAACCCACTCAAAGTAATGCAGGCTGCAAATCACCACACAGTTGTAGAATGCAGAATCCACTTTATTAACTTCAGACCAAAAAAATCCAAGAATGAGCACTTTCGTCCAGAAAGATCTAGACTTCATCAGACAATTTACCCCACATAGCTACTATGTTACATGTTACATGTACTATGTTTTCAGCTTTGACTGCTTTGAAATGGAAAGTGGGAATATAGCAGGAGAAGAGGTTAGAGAGAGAGGAGAAATTATTAACGGAAGTGTATAAAGTCAAGGCTAAAATCAGCATCTGTGAGTTAATACAAGGAGTTTGTGTTAGCTGGATTAGTATAGCCTGTCAAGCGGTTGACTTCTGCACAAAAGTTTTTAGGCTAGTTGAGAAGGGATGACATGTTTTTTCATAATGTGACTTTTATGTCGCCTGATTAACTAGATTTCCTAGCTTTAGTATAGTGTTGCTTAGAGGTCTAGGACAGGATGTTTTTTTCAAGTATGCCAGGCATTGACCATGAGACTAAGGAGATATGTGAGTTGGTGTGTGAGCCAGTTATTCTTTAGGGGGTTTATAGAGCTGTGCGATTTTAGGGAAGAATGAGTCCTGGAGGTTAGTGAGAATCTGAGAAGAGAATGCGGCACTGGTTAGAGTCAGCAGAGAGAGAAAAGGAGAGCAGTCTAATGAGGACTCAGCTGGCTTTAGGTTGAGAATGATTGACTGGAATCTATTCCAGAATGATAGGAGTAGGCGAGGATTTGTTTACACAGTGAGAGATAATGACGCTGACTGTACAAGGGTCACTGAAGGGGGGGTGGTGAATAAAAATTTGAGAAATAATGTTAGAATTATTAGTAATAATGAAATGTAATATACCTTTAAGACAGAAAGTACATACAGTTGTGAAAGCTGAAGAAGTGATTGAAGAGAAGACTTAGGGTGTGGTCTGGTGGGTTCTGTGAAGCCTGTGCACTGGCCCAGGAATCAAGCAGCCTCAATCCTCAAAACTAACACCAGTGAGGGGCGTCCACATTGGGAAAAGATAATAAATA